>NC_080089.1:76955171-77167671 GCF_950005125.1 Chionomys nivalis
TAAGCAAAGGCAGTCTGATGTATGAGTGGGAGTGACTTTATGGGACAAAAGATAATGATACAAGATAAGATGATATTCTTGAACAGGGGGGTGTGGGAATGGAGTGTGGAGAAACTGTGGTAGACGGCAGTAGACTTTCTCTAAGGAGCCAGAGAGTAAGGAGTTTTGGCATATGTAGGTCATATGGCTTCTATACCATGTAATGTCATGTAATGTAAGACAACATGTGCATGAAAAGGCGTGGCTGAGTGCCCGTGGGATGACATAGCAGATGGAGGGGCCTACGCACGGACGCATTTGAGCGTGTACTCACACACATGTGCACATGCACACACACACACATACAAATGAGTAAAGAAAGTTTCATTGCTCATTTCACATCACACAATGTAATCCTTTCATTTTACTGCAGCCAGGGAACCACCCCCATGATCATGAAGTCTAAGGAGAGACCCACTTCCGCCGCCAGGGCCCTATTTACCTCCTCCAGAGACTCCACCACGCCACCTGTTCCTAGCGTGGGGTCCCTATCCTGCTGTTGTTACTCCGTCCCCAGTAATCCGTCACAGCACACAGTGTCCCTCTTGACAAACCCCCAACCTTTAAGCAGCCATGTTCTCGTGACAGCTTTGTCTGCAGAGCACGGTAGACACTTAGCAGCTGCCTCCTGCCTTGCCTTCTGCTGCATTGCCCTTTTCCCACAGTGACAGCGGGTAGATTTGGTAGATTCGATGGCTCTCATTTCATCACTTTAAGGTCACTGCCGCTGCTGTGCTATGTGAGATCTTGGCTCCAAGCCCTGGCTTGAAAACCTTCTGGGAAGATAGACTGAGTTTCTCATTAATCCATTCGGTCTAGAAGTGTCCACGGGGTGCCTACTGTGTCCCAGGTACTGTTGTGGGTTTCAGGCCACGTTGCCACCAGAGCTTGTCTTCTGGTGAGAGAAAGCAGAGAAGCTGTGACAGAATATATCATCTTTTGGAGGTGATATGTGTGGAGGGGAGGGGAGGGTGTCAAATGGTTAAGAGAACCTCGAGGCTCAAGTGGGAAGTGTAATGGCTGCCATCTGAATCATTGGGCCATGTGAACAGACAGAGATGAAAAAGATAACTGTGTGGGCACCCACAGAAAGATCATACAGACCAAGGCTTGCTACACTACACCCCTGAAGCTGAAGCCTTCCTGAGGGCTGGAACAGAGAGCAAGGTAGGGGCGGCTTGGATTTCAGCCTGAGAGATAAACAGAGGGTTATCAGCTCCAACCACACCTCTAGCCAACACAGAGACCTCTAGCCAGATGTGGCTCTAAGTACGTGAAGTGTGGCTGGTCCAAAGAGATGGCACCTCACATTTGAAAGGCTGAATGGACGCAAACATAAGATTCATTATTTTTGTCTGGATGACATTTGACAACAACAGCAATTCTGTGGTATTGGGCTAACTAAAGCATATTACTGCCTTTTTCCTCATTGGCCGTAGAAGGAGGATAGATGGGTCCCCAGCAGCTGTACTAGAGTCAGCCAGGGAAGTCAGAGCTGGGTTCTCACACTTGCTGCCTCTGTTCAAGCTGCCACACTCCCCAGCCCAGAAAAGCGAGTTGAACATGCACGGGCAGTGTTTCGATCGGTGTGAGAAGGATACAGGTATCACTAAGGTGGAGTAAGTGCCTTTGGATGGAATATTCCAGACCATCCATTTAATGAAGAGAGGTCACACCAGTTTTCATGCAAAAATAAATAAATAAATAAACACCTAGATAAATAAATGATAAATAAAGCTTTAAGACTTTAAAAACATTATTATTAAAATACATTTCACTTATTTCTCATTCCTTTTGAAAACCTCTTATTATTTAATCCCCACGCATAAGTGTCTATCTATAAATGGCCCACAGTGGTCTCTGGTTTCTCTTTACAGGGTCATTCGATGATTACTTCCGAGTGCAGTGGCTGGGGGAAGACTCTCTAAGTTGACCTTCTCTGGTGTGTCCCTCCTCTGCCCCACATCCTACTGCACTGTTGACTGAGATAGCCACCGGTGCGTGCAAAACCTTCTCACCAAGCCTTTGTCTTCAGGGGAGAATTTTGCTTGGTTTCCTAACTAACTTGTCTGTGTGAACCTGGGCAGCTTCCATGCTGTGACTTACAGATGCCTGCGATGCCTCTGCTCTCCCTGAAGGACTGACGAGCTCTGTGGGGAATAGATTTTTAAATCAGTTTGTTGGGATAGTTTTTGGTTTTTGGCTACTTAGGAGTGGAAATTGACACCAGCTCCTCTTTTCCAGAGGGCAGGGCCACCTCCTACGTGTACTTCGATACCCCCTTTTATTGCGTTTGTAATACAATCTAATCTTAGCTCGGCACAATGCCACCAATGTATTGACTGTATGTGGCATCCTTTTGCAAGGTTAAGTGTGGTGTGTGACTGATAACAGGCCACCTTAATGTGAGTGTTTGCTATGTACATTATCCCCGTGCTTTTCCCCAAATAGAAGGCATGTGCCCCTGGACTCCAAGTTCTTTGCCCAAGCAGCTAAAATAAATGGCTAAGGCTAGAAAAAAGGCTCAGGGGTTAAAAGCACCTGTTGCAAGGCGGTCGGTGGTGGTGCACACCTTTAATCCCAGACCTCGAGAGGCAGAGGCAGATGGATCTCTGTGAGTTCGAGGTCAGTCTGGTCTACAGAGCTAGTTCCAGGATACCAAAGCCTACACAGAGAAACCCTGCCTCAAAGTCCCGCACCCCTCCCCCCCCGCTCAAAAAAAAAATGCTTGTTGTTCTTGCAGAGTTCAATTCTCAGTACCCATATAGCAGCTCACAAGCATCTATAACTCCAGTGTAAGGAATTCCAATGCTCTGATCTCCGGAGACACCAGGCACATGCGTGGTACACATACATGCATGCAGGCAAAACATTCACACATAAAATAAAATGAATAAATCTAAGAATAAATAAAAGACAATGATTAGTAGCTTCTCTTACGTGAATGGAAGACGCCCTTAGGAAATGAATTCTGGAGGTCGGGATTTCAAAACAGATGACCGCGAGGTGATGTCAGGTGATGCCGGGTTATGGCAAGGCCATGCTGCTGTCCCTACTGGGGAGAGCTCTTCTCCCTGTGCGTGCCTACTTCTGCAGGCCTCTTCCTCCAGTTTTAAGGCCACACTTCACCCCGTCCTTTTGACTTTATTATTATAGCTCCAGAGAAATGTAAAATATGGCGATGAGGGGTCATGTTGTCTTTCTATTGGATGAATCCAATGAGAGGTCTTGTATGGTTCTCTGAGAATCTGAGCTTCTTTTCTGACAAGCGAGGGGGAAGTGTTGAGTCCTAAGCAGAGCTTGGAATGCTCTGGCCTCTCTAGGATCACACTGGATGCTGGATTGTGGGATTCGGGGTGAAACCTCACAGGTGCAAGGTGAAGGAGCTGTTCTGAAGGTGGAGCCAACAAGATTTCCCATGGGATTTGATATGGGGTGTGGCTTGAGAAACGGGAAGAATGGGGCTGCCAGAGACTGTTGCAGAAAGGTGGGCAGAGCAGTGGGCTAGGGGGATCAGTTCTGGGGTCAGCTAAGCAACCACGTGGAGATGTTGGAGGTCGGAAGTTAAATCATGAAGTTTGGAAGTTTGATTGGTTAAATCAGGAAGTATATTTGGAGTCATGGCACCGAGTGGTACTCATCAAAGTACTGCTTGTGTTCGGGAGGAAGCCTGAGAACTGAACTTTCTAACACCTGCCATTCGTAGACTGGGGAGAAAAGGGAGCATCCTTAGAGTGAGGCAGAGGGGGAGCCAGATGATGGTCGCTGGGAGTCCCCAAGTGGAGCAGCACACTCTGCAGATGAGGTCAGGGCAGGGACAGCGCTGGACAATGCTGACCACGGGTTTCGGGGATGAGGCCGTGAAGTCCCACATTTTCTTTGGAATGATCTGAGTGAAAGCTTAATTGTAAGGATGAAACAAAGAGATTCAAAAGCTCTGCGGTCAGTGGTGAACATGGAAATTCCCAAGAATATCAGAGGAGGAAGAAAGAAATGGGACCTCCGCTGACAGAATATTGGGGCCAAGGGAGGACCAGAATAACAAACTGTGGGTTTGCGTGTTAGTGGGGATAACCGACAGAAACGAGAGCATCCCCATGGGGAGAAGGTAGAAATTAGGGGAGCTCTGTTCCCATGGAGATGAGGATTCTTTTTAAATTTAAGGCTTACAAAGGGATGCTTTCCAGAGCCATAACTGTTTGCCTTACTACAAGGGACAAGAAGGCAGGCCACATGAACATGACGTAATGGTGTATTTGAGGAAGGGCTGCCTGGTGGCTTCATTTATTCAGAGAGGTGGGAAGTTAAGACTACACACGGGGTGGCGTTTTGAAGACCTTTGGAGAGATGTATTGGAGATGTACATTTAGCTACTAGTATCAGCCTGACTGGACTGTGGAAGGATGGAGTGGTATCTTTGAACTTGGTTTTAGAGTGGTAGCTCAATGTTATGGTGCAGGTAATGAGCTCATATTCAAAGGAGTGATCTTGACTGGGCTCATGCATGATTCGGTTGGTAAAGAAAGAGTCTGCTGTGCAAGCATCTGGACCTGAGTTCATATCCTCAGGGAGCCAGCTCCTGTGGAGGTGGGTAGGGACGGGGGAAGTCCTAGAGCTCGCCGGCCTGCCAGCCTAGCTAGCCAGTTAGTTCTGGATTCAGTGAGAGAGAGCCTGTCTGGATCTACATGGATGGCTCAGCGGGTAAAGATACAGTCAAACCTGAAGTCCATCCTTGGGTCTGCTGTAGTAGGAGAAAACTGACCCGGGAAGAGTCCTCTCTCCTCCACCTGTTCTGACGCAAGCTCCACTCACTCCCCTCCCCACCCAACTCCCAACCCTCTCCATGCGCACAGAATCGTCTTAATGTTTCACTGACTCAAATATTTGCTTCCTGCTTCCCCTCATCCCAATAGCAGCGAAACTATTTGTAGGCAGAGTTGCTTAGGAACTGCTACCTCCGGGGAAGCCCAGCTTGCTCTCGCACTCCTCCCGATGGCCACAGGAAGAATTGCAGCTGAGTCACCGCACAAAACACGGGTGCCACCGTGTGGCCAATGACTGCAGCAGCAAACGTGTCAATCTCATACCCACTGGAGGATTTTTAAGGTTTAAGGTCCTGGGTCACACGATCAGTAAAACCTTGAAACCGTGACCAGACCAAAGGTCTTTTTGCTTTTTATTTGTTTGTTTTATCCCAGTAGCTCTCCCTTTCCCCACCTCCCTCTTTCCTACACTCCTTCACTGCTGGGGGTGACTCTTTCATGAGAAAGCACCCACTTTAGCAGTCAGCTCAGGATCAAAAAGTCCTCAAGAGACAAGGAAATGGAACAGCTCCTAAACTGTGAAACATCTGTCAGAGAGATGTCTTCTTCTCTGGGAGCCCTCAGCCATCCTGGCTTCTTTCCAGGGTCACAGTGTCCTCACGAAAGCCAGAAGTGTCAAAGTACAAGTTCGAAGTCATCCCAAGGATGGAGCTGGTGGAAGTCCCCATGTCTCATTACTAGATATAGATTTAATTTAGTTGATTGCAGCTGAGTACCCATTCCAGTCTCTCCTTTTTCTTATGGCCTCAAATTCCAAATATATTCAAATCTAAAGCTTCTTCATTTCCCGAAGAGAAAATGTGGGCCGGGGTGGGACTATTGCTTGATACACAACGCAGGAATAAAACCCCACTGTTCAGTTCTTCAGCCTTTGCTGGTGCTTTTGTCTCCACTGGCCTTCCTGTCAGTCAGGGTGTCCTCCACCAAGTCTGTGACCCAGCTCGCTTCCTTCCCTCCACATGTGCTTTGGCTCAGTCTGCAGCAGATGGCTCTTGGGTGTCTGCTTTGTCATCCCAAACTGCTCTCAAATTCCTCTTCTACCAAGGTCTCCTCCCCACCCTCCTGCCATACCCAGGACTATTCTAAATGCTGTGTAGTGTTTTAAAAAAAAAAAGTATTTGGGTGGGGAAGAAAGTGTGCGCAGGCAGACCAACTACAGGTTCTTACATTTTTATTATTTTATGTGCATGAGTGTTTAGTCTACACATATGTCTGTGTACCACATGGATGCCTGGTACCTGAGGAGACCAGAAGAGGGCACTGGATTCCTTAGGACAGGAATTACAGATGGCTGTGAGCTGCTGTGTGGGTACTGGGTACTGAACCCCGGTTGTCCAGAAGAATAGCCAGGGCTCTGAACTGCTGAGCCATCTGTCCAGTTCCAAAAGTTTAAAATAGACAGCTTCCTTTTTTCTCTTTTTTATTTCTTATTTCTCCCTCCTCTTTTTCCCTCCCCTTCCCTTTCTTTCAATACTTAATCTCATGTAGCCCATACCGCCCTTGAACTCACAATATAGCCAAAACTGGCCTGGTCTTGAACTCCTGATCATCTTGCCCTTATTGCCCACGTGCCAGACGACAGTTCCATGCCACCATGCGCAGGTAAAAGTAGCCCAGGCTGCTGGGCTTATGGTCTTGGTCCTCTTCCCTTCTTCCCTTCCTCTCATCCTTTTCTGACTACTGCTGCACCCAGCGGCACCACGGCTGTGGAATATTAGCTTAAGATGTGTTACATTCACTTATGCTGGGGAATATTTGTTTAATGATGCAAGGCTGTGCTGTGTTCTTTTATGTTACATTTGTTTAACTTTGCCTACCTGAAACACCTCATTGGTTTAACAAAGAGGTGAATAGCCAATGGCTAGGCAGGAGAGAGAAATAGGTGTGACTGCCAGTCAGAAGGAATAAATCAGAGGAGAAATCTAGGCTCAGAGAAGAGCGAGGAGTGAGAGAAGGAGAGGAGGGCGCCAGGGGCCAGTCACCCAACCACACAGCCAGCCACAGAGTAAGAAGGAAAGAAACACATAGAATAAAGAAAGGTTTAAAAAAAAAAGTAAGAGAAAAAGTACAGAGGCAAAATGTAGTTAAAGAGAAACGGGATGATTTAAGTTAGAAAAGCTGGCGAGAAACAAGCTAAGGCCGGTCATTCATGAGTAAGAATAAGTCTCTGTGTATTTATTTGGGAGCTGGATGGTGGGCCCCCAAAGAATAAAAAAAAAACAACTACACACTACCATAGAGCCAATGCTTATATATATATAATGCATATACATGTGCACGGTCTTGCTATGCTCACCTTGAACTTGCAATCCTCCTGGCTCAGCCTCCTCAGTGTCTGTACCACTACACCCAGCAGTCAAGGTTTCATGAGTCAGAGGAGAAATCTCATTTGGGATGGGGCTCACATGGTGATAGAGGGAAGGCAGGCTAGGCATCCTGAGGCTACTGAATGAGGCATTCCCATAAATTTTTACCATCTTCAGGGGAGAAAGTCCGGGGCATCTGCAGCTCTCCGGGGATAGCCTCAGCTTTGTTGTGGGCAGTCTTGCTTGGATCAGCCATCACAATCTCTCACTCTAAGCACGAAGACCCAAGAACAATTGTTTTTCTTTTAATTTTATTCTTTTGTACGTTAGTCTATAGTACACGTGTGTGTGAGTACATGTGTGGGTGCCCACACACTTGTGTGTGCACATGGGTGGAGGCCAGAGATTGGCATCAGGTATCTTATTCTAGTACTTTCCATGTTATTTGTTGAGGCAGGGTCTCTCACAGGTCCCAGAGCTCCCAACTGTCTAGACTGGCTCATCAGTAAGTTTAGGGAATCCACCAAGTCTGGGCCACCACGACTGGCCTGTAAAACGATGTTCTTTGCATGGGATTTTTACATCCTCTTTCTTTCATCTCTTTGTTCATTTCCTCTAATTGTTTCTAGATCCCTGATGGGACACAGTGGGTCCCTTTATTATTTTCTAAGCATACATGTTAGATCTCGCACAAACACATTTACAAGTGCTCACTGCTATGACCGTCACATGACATGACATGCTCAAAAGGACCTCATGGTCTCTAGCTTATATTCATTGTAGTGAGGTGGTTTCCCTCTTCAGTCACAGCTCCTGAGATGACGGGGGTCACTGAAAGAGCTGATGTTCCTGACCCCACATTGCCCGACAGTGACAACTGAGATCTTCCACTGCTTTGTCTGTGCAATTGCATGGAGAGGCTGAGAAGTTAGTGGTAGCCAGGCAAGCACAGGGCCCTGATTTCAGGTCCCCCCCCCCCACAGTATAAGTAAATAAAGCACAAATATTCATTTTCTTTTAAGGCTGTTGTGAATTAGATAAAAACATTTCTGAATTGTACACTGTATTATGAGTGCCCCCATCCCCATCAACTTCTCTCTCTCTCTCTCTCTCTCTCTCTCTCTCTCTCTCTCTCTCTCTCTCTCTCTCTCTCTCAGAAAATCTCTTTCAGCCCATCCTGCTGGGAAGAGGGCTCGCCAGGTGATGGAGAATCGGCTGGGCTGGGCTGGTATTACATGGAATGTGAAGTTTAAAGTAGTAATGTCCCTGATATTATGAAACTAGCAGTTTAGTAATACCTCTTTAAAGAAAAGAGAGCAAAGACTAAAATGTGGTCCCTTTGTGAAACATTGGAATTTTTCTCAAATTTGACATAACTCAGTTCGTACATCTCTGATCCCTGAGTACTATAACCTGCTCTGCGCTGCTTCTTTGTGTAAGGGTGACATACTAGCTGGCTTCGTCGGCAGTATTCAAGAGCTGACCTTGTATCTGGGAATGTAGCTTGGTGGTTGAACAAATGCTTAACACGCAGACTCCCTGGGTCCACTCCAGGACCCTTGAAGAGCAAACTTGTAAACAAAAGCCACAGTGGAAACAACTCGAGTCTCTGTCAATGGGTGGATCAGCTGTGTGGTCTATATGTCCAAGGGGCTTATTCTGTCTTCAGAGACAGAAAGCTTGATTCGCTCTACAGTGTGGATGAGACTGGACAGCAGTGTGACCAGGGTAGAAAGAAGCCACAGGAAGACAAAGACTGTGCAATTCTAGTTGCGCAGGACACGCAGAGTGGTCAGATTCGCGAAGACAGGAAATAGAAAGGTTGGTGCTGGAAATGGGAGGCATCGTTCAGTGTGGACAGCTGTAGCTTTGCAGGGGTCTGGAGTGGATGGTGGGGGTAGCAACAGTGCGTCAGGGTGACCGTGCTGAAGTCTCTCCCAATGTACTTGAGATGGCTCAAGGGGACATATTGTGATATAGGTATATATTTCTAAAAGACTTTTAAAATGTGTGTGTGTGTGTGTGTGTGTGTGTGTGAGAGAGAGAGAGAGAGAGAGAGAGAGAGAGAGAGAGAGAGAGAGAGAGAGAGAGAGAGAGAGAGAAACAGACAGAGAGGTTATATGCACCTTCACACGTGGAGGCCAGAAAGAGGCGTCAGATCCCTCCAAGCTGAAGTTACAGGCATGTGCAAAACACCCAGTATGTGTGGTGAGTGCTGGGATCAGAACTCTGGACCCCATGCTCAGCAGCAAGTGCTCTTGACCCCTTAACCATGTCAGAAGCCTCTACATTTGATTTTTTTTAACTTTTAATTTAATTTCTTATTTTTTATTTTTTTGAGACAAGGTCTTACTCTGTAGCCTAGACTTGCCTGAAACTCATGGCCGTCCTCCTGCCTCAGTCTTCCAAATTCTAAGATTATAGATATTGCCACCACATCTGACATGTTATATGTTTTTAACACAATAAAAGAGAAAGGATGGAAGGAAAGAAGGAAGGAAGGAAGGAAGGAAGGAAGGAAGGAAGGAAGGAAGGAAGGAAGGAAGGAAGGAAGGAAGGAAAGAAGGAAGGAAGGAAAGAAATGGTAAGTAACCCAGGTGTGGTACAGTCTTGTGATCCCAACATTTGAGAAATGGTAGCAGAAGGAGGATCAGGACAAGAGTTTGAGGCCAACTCAGGCTACAGAAGACCGTTCCCCCCACCCCCCAAAATCAATAACAACCAAACCAAAACAACAACAACGAAGCAGGCCACAAAAGGTAAATAACATGTAAATGGGCACCTGGGACGCCTGCTTCCCAGAGTTCCCTCATACGTGCTTTATGTCAGTAAATGGCCAAAACATATCCCATGGGGCCCTCTGGCTCCATGTGTCCGCTGACCTCACGTCTGAAGTGGTCGATGCTGACAAAATTGAAGCAGTTAGAAAATAGATGGTGACAATAGCTTTCATTAAAAACGAGACTCCAGGCTGCTTTGTGAGCTCAGCCCTTTCAACGGGAGAGCACAGGTTGAGAATGTAGCTGGAGAGAGCCTTGGCCTAGCCGACTCCAGGCCCTGATCCTGCACCCCCAACACAAAAAAACAGAACAGAGATCTGAGTTCAGTCGTGTTCCTGGCCTTCTGGATGACTGGAATTTTTGGCAAATGAAAACCTCCCGTTAGCCAACATCTTGGGCAATCAATCAATGGGTTCACTCCGTGCCTCAGGTAGTTCAAATAGCATCTCTTGCTGCAGATGAGGCAAGCCCCTAGAGCCCCAAGCTGTAGAAAGAAAAACCTTTTGCCAGTCACAAGGAGGAAAGTAAAGCACAAACCACTCCCTGCCTCCCAGGCTGCACTCTGTATGCCATGTCTACACATCACGTCTATGTATCATGCTTCCTTCTATGGGATTCTATGGGTCTCCATTTCTCTACCACACTCTAGAATGTTAGCTATCCTAATCATTGGATGAAAACCCTTTTGAGTGTTCTGGACAGTTGTTTATCTGGGTAAAGGTGTGTGATGAAAAGCTTCTGCAGTGGCTCTGAAGTTATCTGGAATCAAGGTCTAGACAGGAATCTGAGCAGGTGATCTTTGAGGCTGGCCCCTCGGGGGCTCGGGTCCTTCTTCACAAACACACCAACCTCCGAGTGTCTTTATGAGCGCTCAGCGAGACTTGCCTGTGACCGGGTTTGAGCTTGTATAACATAAAGGGACAATGCTGCCCAAGTTTTTCTTCTTCTTTTGTTTTGTTTTTTTTTTTGGGAGGGGGGGGCACTCTTTCACCCTTGTAGGAGATTGGAGCTAAGATTGAAGCTATTTTCATGACACACCGGGATGGTATTTGCCTTTCTTCACTACAAGTCTTGTGAGGTAGGCACCTCCAGAGACCATGGGACATGGATGATATTTGTAGTATGCTGAAAACAAACGCCTACGTGAGGGATCATCTTGCCTTCTGACGGGTCAGTTACTAAAGACATTTATGAAAATCTTCAAAACTAGTACTTCTTTGTTTATTTTTGTTTTGAAGCTATTGTTACCCCACCCACCCACTCATGGGAATTTTTGTCAAAAGTAATGAGTACCAGTGTTCATTTATATTACAAAATATTTTTAAATGTTTACTTCAAGTGGGCATAGCAATCAATCTACACTTTCAATCTTAGCACTTGTAGCCAGAGGCAGGATATCTCTTTGAGTTTGAGGGCAACCTGGTCTACATAGGGGTTTTAAGCCAACCAGGGCTACATAGTGAGACCCTGTCTCAAAAAAAAAAAAAAAAGGTTAATTTCCATCTTCTGACATGGCAAATATTATCATATATAACCATATAAGCAAAGCTCTTGGAGAGTTGTATTACGTTTAGATAATAAACTGGTCCTAAGGACAAAACATCTGAAAAATGCAGAGATAAAGCACCTATAAAAAGTAGGTGGCTGCTTTATAGTCACTTAAGACAGTGGTTCTCAACCTTCCTAATGCTGCGACCCTTTAATACAGTTCCTCATGTGGTGGTGACCCCCAACCATGCAATTCTTTTTGCTGCTACTTCATAACTGTAATTTTGCTACTGTTCTGAATTGTAATGTAAGTATCTGTGTTTTCTGATGGTCTTTGGCAACTCCAAAGGGGTTGCGACTCCTGGGTTGCGACCCTCTGACTTAAAAGGCAAGTATCAGACTGTTACAAAGGTCACACACATCTTTAAAAATGTAAGTAAACATAAAAAGAAGAAAACGTCAGCAGTTCCCCATGCCAGGAACAGCTGCTGCCTGGGTTCTACCCGCAGCGGGTTTACATGAGGAGGCATGGGGACTCGAAGCTGATTTGCTGGCCTTTGCCCCATCTCGAGACCTCAGTTCTCCTCCAGCTACTTCTGGCTCTATTTTTCTTAGTCAACATTCTAAGTGTACTTATTAGTGGGCGTTCTTCATAACATTATAACATCACCCATCATTTTCTTCTGCTCTAGCTTTCTTTGTTGATACTAGTTGCCTGGTGGTGCATACCTGAAGTCCTAGCACGAGAAACGAGGCCGAGGTAGGGGGATTGCAGCAACTCTGAAGCCAGTCATGTCTACACAGCTAGCTTCAGGCCGGCTACTTAAGAAGACACTATCTTAAAAACAAAGCAAAGCACAAAGAAACAAACAATTCAATGGTCGGTTATCCACCACAATGCCTCTCCTGTGGGCCTTGCTAGAGAGTGCGCATTGAGTAGGGGCTGTTGGACTAAGTAAGTGGGTGGGGGAATCAGTCTAAGATGCCCCAAGGTCTTGCTGTATGTAGGACCTTATACTAAAAATAATAAAAACTTCCTCCCCCATAGTCTTTTTGTGCAGCCCTGCTGACCTGGAATTTTGAACACACAGAGATTTTGTATAGATTTTAGAATATTTATTTATTTATTTATTTATTGTACACAAACGCACGCGCGCGCATCTGTGCTCTCATACACCATGGTGTTTGTGTAGAGGTCATAGGATGCCTTTATGGAGTCGGATTTTCCCTCTACTGTGTATGAGTTCTGAGGATCCAGCTCAGGCCTCAAGCACTTTACCAACTGAGCCATCCTGCCTGCTGGATTGTTTCTGAGACAGAGTCTGGCACAGTGGTTGGCTTGGGAACTTTGCAGGCCAGGCTGGGCTCAGACACCAATAGTCTTTCCGTCCTACAGCTTCCAGAGGACAGAAGTCACAGGAATGATCTCCATGCCCAGTTTCTCTCCTTCTCCTTGGAATCCTGCTGGGGGCAGCTGGAGGTGGGCACCGCGTGCTCAGAGCTGTACGGTCCTCTGAAACGCTCCTCCTTCTGATGACCAGGTCTTGGAATTTAACCACAGTGGAGCCATTAATATCTATGTGGGAGGATGACAGATGAACACGGTGTGTCACTCGCATGCAAATTGAAACTTTTGTCATCTCAGACAGGAGGGAAGTTCTGACACGCTGCCGGAATGAGCCTGGACCCTATTATGCCAAGGGAAAAAAGTCAGTCACAAAAGCCTTCTGTGTCACACCTGGTGACACCAATTCCTAGAGAGGAATGGTGAATGCCAGCTGCGGGGTGGGCTGGGTAGCGCCCTGGAGAGGGACAGCAGCCGTGGCCACCTCCCCTGTGAATTGCTTGATGCCCCTGAGCTGTGCTGTCCTTCACAGCCACGGTTTGCAAATGCTTTGGATTCATCACCAGGTTTTACTCTAAAAAAAGGCCTGAGAACATCAAAGCTCTTTCATTTACGTGGCCCTCTCTATCAGCAGTTCCCATATCAGAAAAATCTTCTGCTTACCTGTTTTGCTTTGTTGCATTTTGCTTTTGTGACAAAGCTTACAATATCACAGTGGATGGCCCCAGGCTTCATTCCTGCCTCTGCTTTGTAGATGCAGGGAGTCTAGGCCTACACTTTCTGCTGTGTTTGTCCTGAGTTTATATTCCTAAAATTACATCAAGATTAGTACAGCAAGCGAAATGAGATCATCTCAGATGAAGCCAGCGATCTGCTTGGGGTATAGGGCAGTCACCTCTCCCCTTGGTTCCAAAGGGACGGCTGGGATAGGACACTTTTACAAACATTTTCAGGGTAGTATCTCCTTTGCCTGGAAGTCCACTCACAGACACTACGATTTTTTGTTTTGTCTTGTTTTTTTATTTTTGTTTTGTTTTGTTTGAGACAGGGTTTCTCTGTAGCTTTGGAGCCTGTCCTGGACCAGGCTGGCCTCAAACTCACAAAGATCCGTCTGCCTCTGCCTCCTGAGTGCTGGGAATAAAGGCGTGCACCACCACCTCCCGGCTTTGTTTTTTTTTAATTTGGGAAGTACATGGACCTAAACATTTTAACCGACTGCCCAAAGAGGTGGTACACATCTTTAATCTTAGCACCGAGGAGGCAGAGGCAAGTAGATGTCTGTGAGTTCCAGACCAGCCTGCTCTACCTAGGGAGTTCCAGAACAACCAGGACTACATAGAGAGAGACACAGACTCAAAAGTGAACAAAACTTTTTAGCTGGTCAGTTGTATTCCACTACCGATAAATGACTACAAATGCCAGTCAGGACGCTGCTATTGGTGACAAGTTGGAGAAGAGGACTTTCTATATTCAGTAGTTCAGCTGTTTTTAACCTGAAAACATCAGTTTTTTTCTTTATAAAAATATCGATATATTGCTCTGTGTGTGTGTGTGTGTGTGTGTGTGTGTGTGTGTGTCACACTCATAGAGGACAGAGGACAACTTGGGGAAGTCAGTTTTCTCTGTCCACCATGTTCTGGGGTTTGAACTTGGGTTATCGGGCACCGAACACCTTTACCCACCGAGCATTCTCATAGGTCCCGGCCTTTGCTTTGAAGAGAAGTAAACCTCTGTAAGGAGTTCCCTTCAATTTAGCTAGGATGGATTAAGGGATAGTGAAGAGACCTGCACATGGAATTTAAAAGCAAAGTCTGTCTTCTCCTGCAGTACATGGATTTTTGCTAGCTACATTACATGAACTAATAACAGTTGGTTTCCAAAGTGGCATTGAGGAAAATCCTTACCTGGAAATACTACCTGGCTAAAATATTTCTGACCAAAGAAAACTTAGAACAATATTTGAAGGTTAACTTTTAAGAGATGGTTGGTATCAATTCTTGCCTCTAAGAACTCCCAGACAAAGTAAATCTCCCAAATACCTGGATAACTTTTCACACAGAAGCAGTCTGATATACAAAACAACCTAGCTTTTTTTTTGTATTAGAATATAATTCAAAAAAATTTCAGAGCCGACTGACTAAAAAACTTTCAGTCTATTGGTAAATGAACTGTCAATTTGTAGGTGGGGTTTTTAATTTTAACTAATTATTTTTGAAATATTTATTCAACTAAAGTACAGGAATGGGTCTTTACCTTTTTTTTAAGGCAGATTTTCACATTGTCCAGACTAGCCTCAAACTTGACGTGCAGTTAAGGGTAACCTTGAACTTCTGATCCTCTTGCTTCCATCTCCCAGAAGACTGGGGTTACAGGTGTGTGCCACTGTGCCTGAGGTGTTTTGACTTTTTGTTTTTTCCACTTTTGTTTAACAATTTTACAGGACCTTGACTCAGCAAGAGTTCCTGCTCCTATACTGAGGAGATCCATCCAGAGGGAACCTTCTTCCAGCGATGGATGGAGATAGAGACAGAGACTCACATGGGAGCACTGGACTGAGTTCCCAAGGTCCAGTTGAAGAGCAGAAGGAGGGAGAAGATGAGAAAGGAAGTCAGGACTGTGAGGAGTTGGTCCGCCCACTGAGACAGTGTGCCTGATCTAATGGGAGCTCACCAAGGCCAGCTGGACTGGGACTGAACGAGCATGTGATCAAACCGGACTCTCTAAATGTGGCTGACAACGGGGGCTAACTGAGAAGCCAATGATAATGGCACTGGGATTTGATTCTACTGCATGTACTGGCTTTTTGGGGTCCTAGTCTGTTTCGATGCACACCTTCCTAGGCCTGGAAGGAGGGGGAAAGGCCTTGGACTTCCCACAGGGCAGGGTGGAGAGGGGGGGAGGGTGAGTGGAGAAGCAGGAGGGAAATGGGAGGAAGAAAGGAGGTGGAAATTTTGAATGGTATTATTTATAAAGCAATAATAAAATAAAATAAAAAGTACTCTTTTAATCTAAAACACAACAAAAGAAAACAATTTAACGGGAGAACAGTTGGGTTCATAGTTCTGGTTTATAGGCTCCAGAGAAGATACACATGTCTTAATTCTAGTTTCTATTAGTAGAACTGTTCTCCAGTCCGATAGCCATTATTCTCCAGCTTGGCACCATTTTCCACAGACTACTGTGACACCCAGGGACTTCCCTTGGAAAGCTAGGGAATCTCACTTGGCAGCCAGATCTGTCATCCGGGATAGCCTGCGAGAACGCAGGCCAACCCCTCCTTCCTTAGAACAGAAACAGGAAAGAATCCACGTTGAGATGCCCCAGGTTGGCTTTGGAACTGCAGGGCTTTGTAGTACTTGGAGAAACCACCTAAGGCTTCATGCTTAACATCTGAAGAACCCTAGAGGAAACCCTGAAGTTTGGTTTTGCACATGGCAGAAGAGGGATCTTTGGATCATCCCTTGAGTCTTTCTGGATCAGCAGGAGCTGGGCATCTACGGGGGCTCACTGTGCGGTCCTTCTCTGTGGACCTTCACGCTGAGTTGGGTGAGGCTTCACAAAGCCTCTACTAATATTAAGGGACATCAGACAAACCCAGTCTCACCTTTAGACTCGTAATGACAAAGGCGGGTGGTTCGTTTAGAGGCATGGGTGAGCTCCAGGCTCCTGGACTAGGAGCTGGGGGTGTGTTCATAGATCTCTTTCAGGTGTATGTTGAAAACCCTAGTTCTAAGGATTGAAAGTATGCAAGACATGTATTGTGTCATCCAGTGGCATGCTTGAGGACTCAGCTGGCCTAGGGCTGATGTCCAGGCTTTCTGCTCCCCTCCTAGCCACTCCCTCCTCTGGCCGGCTCCATTCTTTCCTACTTTGCTGTGCGGCAGAGATGTTCATCAGCAGGTCTGAGGTCAACCTTTCACTCGGCATCCCAGATGAAAGGCTCACCTTTTCCATCTCTAATTTGGAAAATTCCAGGGAGAAGCTGGGTGAGGCTGGGTCCCATCCCAAAAGGGACAAAGAGTTCTAAGAGATAGCCTCAGGGGAAGGCAGGGTTTCTAAACGATGGTAAGGTAAAGAGGCAGCGGGAATGCTGGTCCCAGAAGGAACCAGAATAACTGGCAGTTTTGTTACATAGCCCAGGAGATGTTTTTTTAACATCACCCTTCTCTAGTTGATATTCCTCCTTTAATCAGTGCTTTGGGATTAAAAAAAAATCTTCTGGTTACTTAATGGTCTTATAAAAATTAACTCTGATCCTCCTTGGGCCTTACTTTGAATATCCTCTTTATAGTTTCAACTAATATAGCTTAATAATATCTATTTACTGAGGCAGTTGTAAGGGTTAAATGTCTGGTATGATACCTAACTCACAATGAGTGTTAATAAGGCTTCTCCATAAAGAGACCAGGAATGGCTGAAGGAGGAAATTAGACTCTGGATCACTGGTTGAAGCAGATTCTGGAAGGACAGTTGTAAGTGTGGAAGAAGTCCCTGCACTGGGTAAAAACCAGAGGTCATAGCTAGGCAGAGCCATCAATACCAAGAGTGACTGAGAGGTCCTGAACCAGAGCGAGGCTCACACTATGATTCTCCCCGTTATGATTCTCGCAAATATGATTCTTATTTGACAATGGTGAACATGGCTGAGACCTGGGTTACAAGTCCACCAAGAGTGGGATGTTGCTGGGATATAAGGGCTAATGATTTGGTGCAAGAGACAATTCCCACCCTATGCCTAGAGCATCACTGTTACACCCATGGAATAAGCCAGAAAAATCCCCATAGACTGGTAACAGATTTACAGGGACTGTGAGAGGAAAGGCTTCTAACCACATGGCTTAAGGCAGGTTCCTTGTCTAGGAAGGATGCAGAAGTGGGAAGGGGACATGGAGACTTGTGCTTGCAAAGAGGCTGACCCTGACGAGACAGGATATCTGGCCTATCAGGGTCCACTGCAGTTCATGGTCAAGGGAAACTTGACCATGCAGTTTTGTTTCTCTGAGGTTTGATCTCCTTCTTTGTGAGCAAGACATTTAAGAACAGTACCTAGGTGAACATGGTGTCAGTGCCTGCCAACAAGGCATAGTAGGGGGCTGGTAGAAATGCGGTGAGTACCACATGTAAGTCAAGGAAATGCCCAGCATGGCTTCATCGGGAGAGTGCAGTCAAGGGAGGTTACTATGGCTAATGCTGCTCCCTATAAGCCCGACAGTTGAGAGAGGGAGGAGGTAATGAGGGCCAGGAGTTTAAAGAGAGCCTCTGCTACATAGCGAGTCTGAGACCAGCATGTTCTACAGCAGAATCAGTAGGCACAGGTCAGGATTGCCAAGTTGAGATCTCATCCTTAGCGTATGGAGCTCACTCTGCTGTCATCAGGTAGGACCAGTGCTTGGGACAGGGATGACTCTGACAGTGCAGCTGGGACCCAGCAGGGCTCCCTGTGAAGAAAACGAGCAAACCCCCTCAACTCAAAGCAGATCCTCACTGGGAAGCCAGCAGAGATCCGTGCCCACAAGGAGGGGCAATCCCACAAACAGTAGGATTAGGGTTAAGAAAACAGCATCTACATCTGGAATAACAGAACAAAACGGGGTTTGAGAGGACAGGACGAAATGTAGTAGTGTGAATCCCTAAAAGTTTGCAATATGAATTAGCAACAATGACAAAAAAAAAAAAAAAAAAAAAGATGTTCATTTTATTTTGTCATTATAAAAAAATGTTGGCGCTGAGCTGTACAGAGAGGAGTTCTGGAATGCTATTGAGATGAGAAGTCATGTGTTTTAGAACAGTGTTGGAAGGGATCGGAAGGGCATGTTAGAGGTTCTGAAAGATGGATAAGGTTTAGGCATGGCAATGAGAAAAGATCCACCAACGAGGGGCTTGATACCCAGCCCGGGCTGGCCTTGAACTCACAGAGACACTCTGGGTTTGCCTTCTGGAATTACAACTCTCCACCAGCACCCTGAGCTATACAGAACTTCTCGATGTCTTGATTCTCTTTTCTATCTCCAGAGCCCAGCAGACAACCCAGAACACAGGAGAGGAGCTGGGCACCCTGGTGTCCCTGAGGATATTTCTAGAGGAAAGAACTCGCTGAAGATATCTTGAGGAAGAATTGAATTAATCAGAAGGCTCGGTACGCTAACGGATTAGGTTGGTAGGATAGCGCTCAATATATCTGGTTCATGGATGTTAGCTGTCTAAAAACTATTTCAATAATTTCCACTGTCACCATGGAGTCTGTGTCTGCCTTCTCTCACACACAGGCAGGACGAATGGTGGGAAACTCATCTTCTGTGCCTCGGTAGCTCTTGGACTTGACCTACAAAACTACCAGAAGAAAAACGAAAAAGATCTGTACATCTTCCCAGGACATTTTCCCCCTCCCACCATCTCTTTAAGTTAGACATCCTATTAAAATAAAAGAGGGGAAAGTTCAGAAGCATCCCATAGAATATTCATCACATGACTGGCACCCTGAGAAGAGACAGGCTGCTCCTACCTGTCCCTAGCAGAAAGCATCTTGATTTTGATTGGACGGTTGCCAGAGTCATTAGCATAGTGTACCCTGACCTGGCTTAGGGAACAGCGTCCACTCCGAGATGACCAGAGCCTGCAGGACCTGAACCAGACACCTGGACAAGAAGCCTGAAGGGAGGACTTGGGAGCAGACGGTAGAAAGTGTAAGTGATTCATGACCGCGGGCCTCTAAGACACAGCTTTATTTGCCCCAGCTCACGGTCTGTAAAAAACGATGAAATGGCTTCAAAAAGGGAGGATCTTGACAAGCTCTGATTTTTTTTTTTTATTTTAATCCTGGGGAAAGATTGAGTTTACTTATTGAAGGGATAAAGCTGTTTTTTCAGTATTTTGTTTTTAACTTTTTAGGGAAATACTAAATTAACGCTTACTCCATAAAAGTGTGTGTCAAGGAAGAATGGTTTTTAAAGTCTTAAAAATGACTATAATCTTTTAGAGTAAAAATTTTATTCCCCTTCTCTTAATTTAAAAGCAAATATCTAGCCTCAGCTAAGAACGGTACTTTTAGGTTTTCACAATATAGGGTTTGTTTTTTTTCATCTGTTCTGTTTTATGTAAAGTGTGCTGTGGATCATATCCATTCTAATTTGCTAAAACTAAGTTTCGGCTAAGGGAGTTACGGTTGTGACTTAATATTTACACCTTCTGTATTTATCAATTAAGGTATCGCAATTAGGGTGTCCACCATTTCTTTTTTCAGTAGCTCAACATAGAAATTTACTTAGAAGTTACAGGCAATGAACCGTGGCTGGGACTCAGTGGTGCAGCGTAAGACCCCAGTGTCAATCCTCAGCACCACAGACTCAGGAACAAAAATAAGAAAGACAGAAACCCTCTCAAGTATGCATGCAGTCTTGAATACCTGTGTTTGCTTAAGGGACTTTATGTTTCTCGGGGCTGTTTCCACGGGGCTGTAGCTGATCTTGGAAAGGTGAGGAACAGTTCCTGGGAGTTTATCTATGAACGTATTTCTTAATCTAAATCGCTATGGGGATATATCCTAGGTTCACTGTGTATCTTTATGTAAATTTATATAATTTATGTAGAAATAGGCCTAAGCCATTGGCTCCAGACAATAACGGTTCTAAAGACTCTCATAACGAAGACATCTAGCAATGAGGAAGGAAACCCAAACCTGAAGACAAAAGCTGTGGCCAGTGTCTTGGAACCCTAGACAAGTCCACTGCAGCCAGCCTAGTGGCTTCGGCGGTTTGTTTCTCATTAGCAGTCAGTACTTGCAAAAATGTCAGCGGACTTGCTATTTCTAGTGGACAGGTGACAAGTGGATTTTTTTCTATTGTTTTACTTGGTTTTTTTTTTTTTTTTTGCTTTTATTTTAACATTTATGAGTGTGTGTACACCAGTACAGAGGGTACAGGGCAAACTTGTGGGAGTTGGTTTTCTCCTTCTGCCATGTGGGGTCCAGGAACTGAACTCAGATCTTCAGGCTTGGTGGCAAGCAGCTTTACCTGTTCAGCCACCATCGCCCTCCTTTGACACAGTCTTACATTGAACTCGTGGCAATCTTCTGCCTCAGGCCCTAGGGTACAAACCACCACACATCTGGCTTCGCCGTTTTTAATCTTTTAAATCATCAGCGTTGCTACCGTCTATTTTCTTAGCTTTGGAAAACAAGCCCCTGGGCTGCTTGCGTGGCCAGACACAGTGTCGAGAGCGAGAGCTCTGTAGCACGTCTCTGAGGAGTTGAGCAGAGGGAACCTGTGGTGACCTGACCTTATCATGGAACCGGACGACTTTGATCCTGAAGACAAAGAGATACTGAGCTGGGATATAAATGACATGAAACTGCCACAGGTATGTGCCTGCAGGACTGCCCCTAGCGTGTGGCTCTGTTGGCTGACAACCTGCCAGGTTCTAGAAGGGAACCTGTGAGGTCCTAGCTGGGAAACAACTTCAGAGCTTCAACCATACAGCCAACTGTATCTCCCCTCTTCAAGGGGAGATGTAAGGCCTAGAATCTGGGTACCTCTTTCTTTTCTAGACACCCCAAGAATAAACCGAGATAAAGCACCGTTTTCTCCCTGTTGAAGCTGGCTTGCTCTCAGTTCACAGTATTTGCCAGGGGACCGATTTCTTGTAACACATAAGACCCCATAGCACCTCTTTGCTGTAGTACTTTTAACAGTTAACCCTAGAGCTGGAATTTCTGAGCAGTGGTGCCCTTGGGCAACACAGGCAGTCTTGATGGAATGGTTCATGGGTGGCTTCTACTCTACCCAGGACAGAGAGAGAGAGAGAGAGAGAGAGAGAGAGAGAGAGAGAGAGAGACAAAGAGAGAGAGAGAGAGCGCCTTACTCAGCTGCCTAAGTTAGCATTAAATACCCCAAAGGAACTCAAATTTGCCTTGAACTCACAATCCTCTTGTTTCTGCCTCCCAAGAGCTGGAATCACAGGCCCGGCTAGCAACTGATCTTTGAATTCTAATTCGGTGGAAAGCATTAATTAAGACCAAGTTTCCATGTTTATTAATCCTGACTATCTTGTCCTCTCTTCCTGGTATTTAAAGATACTTGACTGAATGTTGTGACTACAAAGCCCAGAGTCCACTGCTACCAAATATCTGTCTGATCCTGGGGAGCAAGCAGGGAGGAGGGTTGGGGATTCCAGTCTCAGCTCACAACTTTTCTGGGTTCTCACTCTAATGGACACTTCTTTTTGCATCTTTGTTTTCTCTAAACTTCCCCCTTGAGATCTCCTTTGGTGGATGCGGAGAAAGCTGGAAGACAGAAAGTAAGCCCATTCATTCAAGGGGGCAAATAAGGCATCACTAAGCCAGGCAAACATCCATTTTCCAGACTTGCATTGGGAGTTGCCCCTGATTTGTACTGCAATTGCAATAGCAATTTTAGGGAACTTTAGAGTCAATTTTAATTGCTGTTGGCTCAATGGCCCCTATTTCTTCCTATTTTTAATTTCATGTTTGTACCCCCAGAATGTGAGCTGAAGATAATATCTACAGCTGAGGTCAGCAGATATGAAAGAACTTGGAACTGGCAGGCAGGGCAGCCCTGTGTCCTCACAAGCATTTTTCCAGATGTGCTGGTGTATGCCTACAACCCCACCAGACAGGAAGCAGAGACGGGAAAATCATCACAAGTCTGAGGCTGATCTTAAAAAGAAAAAAAAAAAAGCATACAATTTTCCCGGATGGAGGATTCACATCCTTCATCAGCTCCATAAACAAAGAGAAAGAACAATTTCCCTGGAGGGACACTCGGGGCCCCAAAGCTCTTGTTCCAGCATGAATTTCCATAGCATTCTTGACTCCTTAGGCCACTGCACTGGAAAGTCCATGGCAAACATGTATACTCTTGCTCTGGAAACAGACCCTCTGCAGTTACTGAATAGGTGAAAGGTTGCTTAGGAAAAAGCTATTCGGCTTGCAAAACTCAGGGCAGTAATTAAAAGTACAAACATCCTTCAGCCTGAGTAGACACGACCCCATCCAGATCTGGCTTGATTCGAACTCCGAAATCATACCTATAACCAGTTAAGGTGAAAAATGAAAGATCTCGGAAAGCTTTCAGCAATGGGGCTTGTGTGTTTCAGAGCAATCTGAAGGCAGAGTGTATCCAATGAGAAACTGAGGATCTGGAGACAACAGCCCTGGACTTGAGTTCCAGCTGTACCTCTCTCTACTTGTAGGGCCTCTGGAATTATCTGCCTCTCCTCAAATCCCTTTTCCTCCTGAAAATGCTGCAGCATGCAGTGGTCTCTTCTGTATCTATTGATTCTGATACTCAGGGATTCTAGAACTGTCGGTCTGGGCCCAGTGGGTAGTTTCATTTATTTGTTTGTTCTTGTTCCTTTACATTTTTTCCCTCCCTCCCTCCCTCTCTCCCTCCCTCCCTCCCTCCCTCCCTCCCTCCCTCCCTCCCTCCCGTGTGTATGAGTGTTTTGCCTGTGTGTATATCTTTGTACTATGTACATGCCTGGTGCCCTCGGAGGCTAAGAGAGGCCAGAGGATTCTCTGGAACTAGAGATACAGTCAGTAGTGAGCCAAGTAGGTACTGGGAATTGAACACAGTTCCTCTGGAAGAGCAACAAGAATTTTAACCATTGAACCATCTCTCCAGTCCTATTTATTTAGGTTGTTGAGACAGGGTCTCACTCTGGAATGGGCTAGAATTCCCTTTGTAGCTTAGGTTGGCCTTGAACTCATAGAAAGCCTTCTGCCTCAGTCTCCCAGCTAATTGGAATTGTATAGCTTTGCCTAGCTAGTCTGGAGTTCATGTCATAGACCGGGCTAGTCTCGAACTGGTGACTTCTGCCTCCTGAGTGGTGGATTACTGTTGTGGGCCCACATGCCCAGCTTTCTATTTCTCCCAAGAAATTCACCCTGGTGTCAGCCCAGGAGCACAGGCTCTTGACTACACTATCATGGATGGAAGTCTTATTCCAGGACAGCGTACTACGCCGGTTGCGCTTTCCCGTTCTATTCCCCTTAAATTACATTTGCACCTGCAAAATTAATCACTGTAGAGCCCGAGCAGCAAACGTGCGGTGTAGGTCTTGTGTCACTTTCACTCGGAATGTGCATTACGTGGTCCCAGGGAGTCTTACACTTGTCCCACAGACTGTGGCAGCTGAGAGACAAAACTGTAACCTTTTTATTTTTCCTTTTTGACTGAAAATTGGGGAGACTCTCAATGCCCTTTTCTGTTAACCAGCATTCATTTCACAGGGCATAGATCGCCCACTGTTCTCACTGGCTTTCCTGAGCTGAAGAAGGGTTGTTCTAGAAACACCACAGACACCTCAACCATTTTATTGCCTAGCTCTGGGCAGTTGCCAGGTCAAACCCATGGCCAAAACAACACTAAGGTGTTTACTCACATGCTTCCAATCTGGCTGTTTTGTTGGTGGTGGTTTTGCTGTTCCTGATGTTATTTTGATTGTCTGTTTGTTTTGAGGCTAGAGCTCACTGTGTAGCCCAGGCTGGACTTGAATTCACTATGTAGCTCAGGGTAGCTACAAATTCAAGATCCTTTTGCTTTTGCCCTCGCTGAGATTTCAAGTTTCATGATGCCTAGCTAACTCCGTTTTGATCTGTAGTACTGAGGGCAAACACAGGGCTCCAGGCTACCACTAAGCTGTATCGTCAACCCAGTTCCAAGGCTTAAATTCACAGAGACAGCATTCTTTATAACAGTGGGGTCACATATGAAGGGGCTGTTGCTCCAATTAGTTCATGGCTGGACCAAGATTTTAGCCAGCAAAATTCCTTCTGCCTTCACAGAGGATGAGCCCCAAACTGTGGCTGTCTGAACTCTCTGTAGAGCCAGGTGCCTGCATGTAATTACAATCAATCAGATGTGCGGAGGCACTGAAGAGGCAATGGACAAACCCGATTCTGCATTCATCATCAGTTACTATTATCCTGCATGGCTATGTCAGGGTCTCTCACGCAGACACTCGTAACTTCACCGTCTCTGTCTGCCTCCTACTTGACCCCAAGCTCTCCTGGGACTACATGGACACCCATGGTTACCTGAGGAGACCTTGTTGTTGGGTCTGAGGTTCTACCACCCTGAGCTTCCGGTGACATGGCAGTGGGAGCATTCTTGCATCTGTGATGATGGGCTCTCGCCCATCACACATCTTTTGCTTGACAGGCAGGAGCGGGGAAGGGAAGGGGAGGGGAGAGGAGGGGAGGGGAGGGGAAGGGAGGGGAGGGGAGGGAAGGGAGAAGAGAGGAGTTGGAAGTGAAAGAGAGTGTGAAAGCTGGAACTTGACCTAGCAATATGGAACTTCTCTCCTCAGGTGGGAAATAGCAGGATTGCTAGCAATTCCTGATGCAAAGACCTTTGTTGAAGCATGACTACATTTAGAATTCCATCCATCTATAGCTGACCTAAAAGAGGCAGATTCACTTCAAAAAGTTATCTGTAGTGTCAAAGTGAGAGTCTGTTTTGTTGTCTTCTGTTACTGTTGCTGTTGTTACAGGGTTTTACTATGTAAC
Source organism: Chionomys nivalis (assembly GCF_950005125.1). Taxonomy (NCBI): domain Eukaryota; kingdom Metazoa; phylum Chordata; class Mammalia; order Rodentia; family Cricetidae; genus Chionomys; species Chionomys nivalis. The sequence continues at coordinate 76,980,476 of NC_080089.1, forward strand.
CTTGGCTGGCCTGCAACTTCCTATGTAGACCAGGATGGACTTGAACTCATAGAGCTCTGTCTACCTCTGCCTTTTGGATGCTAGGATTAAAGGTGTGTGCCACCACACCTGACATTTTGTTTTGTTTTTAGTAACATATAATTTTTTCTTTAACTGATTCTCTTAAGGTATTTGAAAAGCTGGATATGAGTATTGTGTTGTATTTTTATGACCCTAGGAAAAGGCCAGACTTTACTACATAGTGAGTCTAAAACTAACTTGGGCTAGATGAGCCCTCTGTGTGTGTGTGTGTGTGTGTGTGTGTGTGTGTATTTGATGTCCTTGTTCTATCTGGTGATACTAATATAAAGAATTAATGCATAGTAAGCTATTTATGCTGGAACACAATTGCTTTATACAAGAGTATACTATACTGTCCACTGGTGGTGGCACGCACCTTTAATCCCAACACTTGGGAGGCAGACACCAGTGGATCTCTCTGCATTCGAGGCCAGCCTGGTTTACAGAGCGAGTTCCAGGACGACCAAAAAAGCTACACAGAGAAACCCTGTCTTGAAAAAACAAAAAAACAAAACAAACAAAAAAAAAGAGTTGACTATACTAAGAATGAAAATGAATTTAATGTAATAACCTATATAAAATTTTGGCTTTGTTTTTCTTTTCTTTCTTCTTACTTTTTGAGATGGTCTCTCACTGTAGCCCAGGCTGGCCTTGGCCTGGAAACAACCCTCAGGACTCAGTCTTCCAGCTGCTAGAATTACAGGTGAAAGTCACCTCACCTTACTCATAATGTGAATATTTTGATATCTTACTTAAGAATTTGATTTTATTAGTTTTATATAATAATAATAATAAATAATTTTTATGATAGTCTATTAAAACTCCAAATGACTAAATTAAATTAAAACAAAGGTCATATAAAGAGGGTCCTTGTGTTCTCATGCAGCTAAGAGACACTGAGTAAATTATAGGATTAAATTTCCTTGTAAAGAAGTATTAAGAAGTCATAGGAATATCAACTAAATTCCTAATGATGCTGCCCAAGAGATGATAAAATATAGATTTGTTAGATGGGACAGGTTGAAAAACTTAAAGATGTTCCCTTTCAATTATAAACTTCTTAACCAAGAGCAAAAACAAAGAGTTACTCATGAAAAGTTAGAAATTAAAGCAAACAAAGTATCTAAAAAGAAGAAAGCGCTTTATGAAAAGTTAGAAATTAAATTAACAAAGGTTCTAAAAGGAGAGAGCATGTTTCTGGGAATTGCTAGCAAGGTTAAGAATCAGTGTTCTCGGTTTTAAAACTTTATGTCCCTGGTGGCGAATTATATGGACTTTCAGAAATGTCCTCCTCGTGCTCTTCTGATTCTTGGACGTTTGGATCCGGATGGATCCACCATCGTCCCAATTTTAATATAAAAAGTTGCCAAACATTTCACTGACGGTCCAGGCAAATGGCAGAATAAATAAACAACAGCCAAGAGAAGAGCTTCGTAGGCTCTTGCTTCCCTCTAGTAGACCCTCCCTTTGTACACTACTGCCTCACTAAGAGAAGTAGAAAACTAGGGTGTTGGGGGTGCCATTTGGGAAGAAATAGCTTCAAAGGCATTGAGAGTCACCTCCTCCTCACACACATGAAGTCTTTGCTTTGGTCAGAGCGTGAGAGGGCTCTCGTGGATACATTTCATTTCTCCTGGCTCATGGCTCTGTAGTTCTGACCTTTGCGGGAGTGGGTGTGGGGGGCATTTGCACAGAAATTCCTGCTTTCCTCTAAGTATCTGACCCCCTGTCTCTCTTCATCTTGATACCTGTGTGTATTAAAGGATAATACAAATCAAGTCCACCAATTCTTTATAGTTAAAATGATTGAAGGCAAATACATATTTTAGTGTTATAATCTGCATTTTGATTATTTCAAAAGTAAAATACTTAGTGCTGGAGAGATAGCTCAGAGGTTAAGAGTGCTTAGCGCTCTTGCAGAGGATTTAGGTTCCGTTCCCAGCACCCATACTGGGTGCCGGCACTCACGTGCACACACCACTCTCCACACAAATGCATAATCAAAAGCTAAAATAAATCTTTTAAAAGTGAACTAATATACTCTGCTATGCTTTTCTGAGATGGAAAGCTGGAAAGCATTGGTTACACTTTCAGTCAGAAGGAAAAAGGAAGAAAAGATGGCAGGTGTTGAGGTTATAGGGGGCTTCTCACGCGGACCCTGAACCACATCAAGGCCATAGTCCCCACGAAAGAGCAGATAGTCGAGCTCAGCTTCCCTGGCTGTGCTTTCCAATAGAGCAGTACTGTAGCTGCCCACTGGGCCTCAGGGGGCTCCTCCAGCAACACAGGCCTTGATTTATTGAACCCTTCCTCTAGGACAGCAGTCTAACCCAGGGGGATTGCTCACACATCCGGCACTGGTGTTTGTCTCCATCTCTCTTCAGACGTTCCTTGGCTTAGCTTACTTACGTTCTGTGTTGTATATTTTTGTAGGGAAAGCAAAGGGTTGGTAGCTTGATTTCTTTTTCTGGTTTTCCCAGAGTCTTCTACCATGACCTTTGAGAATCTTCTAAATGAAAACCATTCTTATTTCTATGTCAGGTCTCTGAGAGTCATGGTGACGGGCACAGAGTCAACCTAGGATGATTGTCCTTCTAGGAGCTAGGCAGGATCTCTCAGCCACAATTGTAGAGCCTGGCAAAATGAGCCGCACCCAGCAGCTACGTTTGTTTCCAGCCTACAGCTTGCTAGAGACTGTGACAAGTATTTTATATGCATGATATTTAATCCTCAGAACTCCTGCAGTAGGAGAGTCTCATCGTCCCTATTTTACACATGCAGGAACAGAACAGCAAACAAAGCGACTTATGCTCTAAAGACCTCTTTTTGGGGTGATTATATTGTGCTTCAAAATTTAGCATGAGATCTGCCACCACAGCTGCTTTGCAATACCTGGGTGGCCGCCACCACCCACTGCTGCCAGAGCTGCTTCTCTTGCCGAATCGGAACTCGAGACCCCCTGAGCCACTGCTCTGACCTTGCACAACAGAGTCCAGTTAGATGTTCACATGCAGGAAATAAGGCAGTGCAGGGAAGCACACAGGCTCAGTCGGAGTCCTCTGCATGTCTGGGGATAGAGGATAACAAGGAAACTGCCCATGGAGGGAAACATGGGCTTCCAGACCTCTCCGAATCAGAGCTCTGCATTGCCTGCCTGGCGACTGTGATTCCCAGCATGGCAACCAGTGTAGTCTGAGTTATTATCTCACTGTGCTTTCTGTAGTCATTAGGAAAGAGCATGGAAAGACTACTCCACCCCGAAAATTCTCACTGAGAAGTGGCCATTGCTGTTGTCACCAAGGGCTGGAGAAACACCAGAATTCAGAAGGGCTAAGTTCTAGCTCATCTTGCTGCAAGAGACCAACCGCATGATAAACACAGCAGATGCTTTGCCACCATTGTGTTGCCAGTGGTTTCCAACTTTCGGGTCGTGACCTCTCTAGGGATCGAATGACCCTTTCACAGGGGGTCACCTAAGACCCTCAGAAGACACAGATATGCTACGATTCATGACAGCAGCAAAAGTATAGTTATGAAGTAGCAATAATTTTAATTATAATAATAATAATTTTATGGTTGGGGGTCACCACAACACGAGGAACTGTATTAAGGGGTCACAACACTGGGAAGGTGAGAATCAACTGTTAGTGTTCCCAGATTCCACCACCAGGATTAAAATCAGGTAAGGCTCTTCCAATGGCCTCTTGTTCAGGCCCAGTTATCTTTTACATCTATTAACTCTATGGCGGCGGACGGGTGGGTTTTCTGGATAAAGCTGTAACAGAATCTTTGTGTGTCCGTCAGAACGTGAGAAAGACTGACTGGTTCCAAGAGTGGCCGGACTCCTATGTGAAACACATCTACAGCTCAGACGACAGGAGCGCCCAGCGCCACCTGAGCAGCTGGGCCATGCGGAACACCAACAACCACAATTCCCGCATCCTCAAGAAGTCCTGCCTGGGCGTGGTGGTGTGCAGCCGGGACTGCTCCACCGAGGAGGGCCGCAAGATCTACCTGAGACCCGCCATCTGTGACAAAGCCAGGCAGAAGCAGCAGAGTGAGTGAGGCTTGGGGGCAGCAGCAAGGAGGCCTGGAGTCTATGCAGATGCTCCAGCCAGGGTAGACATGTCCCAGGGGCCCAGTCAGCCCTCCCATGGGAGTTAGGTGACAGGTGAGGCATTCTGATGGAGCACTATGAGGGACGCACCCATCACCCTCCCCCATCTCTGCCTGCAAGGCCTCCCGTGTGCAGAGCCCCCTCATGAAGGCCACCATTGCTTGGGAGAGAGATCGGCTCACGGAAAGTTCAGGAGAAATTGGTTCACAGACTTGCTGCATGGCACCTGAGTCCCCTGGGAGAGCTCAGTGAACACAGTCTTTGGGCGTGGCATGACTGAATTTATAAACTCTGTTTTGCCCATTTAGATTTGTGCCCTTGTTACCATGGAGATGCTTGCTCTCCCTTCTCTATATCATACTCACCGGATTGTGAAATAGATGCTCCTGGTCTTCCCGTGCCTAACCCACAAGTTACACCTCAAGTTACTTCGTGTTCTTTCCCAGTGTGTTTTCCAAACTTCCTCTCAATCATTTACAACCGAGTGGAAATTTATTGATGGTGTTCTTTCTCTCCCTTGTGGCTTTGCCCCTTAAATCTGAGTTACTAATCATGAAATAAAATACTTTTTCTCTAGAAAGAATACTTAATATTAGGAAATAAGTAGGGGGAACTTTTGTTCTTCGGAGTGCTTTGGCCTGTAAAATAATTGCACCAGTCAGGCAGCTGTTGAGTGTATCCGTGTGTGAGCCCAGCTGGCCGTTGGTAGAGAAAAGGCTGGTCACGGATCAGATCCAGCCGAGGGAAGCAGCAGGGACGGTGCGGGGAGGTTCCTCTCCACTATCCCAGAACCAACGCTGAAAGCCAGCAGGGCAGACCAGACTCAGAAGTCAGCCCGGGTGCTCCAGTCAGCCGCCGCCTTTGCTTCTTCTAGGGAAGTGCTGTCCCAACTGCAATGGTCCTCTGAAGCTCATTCCCTGCCGCGGCCATGGGGGCTTTCCGGTCACCAACTTCTGGAGGCACGACGGTCGCTTCATATTTTTCCAGGTTGGATTTGAGTTATTTACTCGACTTCTCTTTCCGGTGCCAGGTGTCTACCATGTTTTCCGTGGAGGCATTTTATCAGTGGTTGGGGGTGTAGGGGTCTATGAGACTGTGCCCACCCTCTGGGAGAGCAAAGGCCCACGCGCTCTACCTACTTCACCAGAGGTGGACCCCTGGAAACCCAGGAAGGCTGAGTGCCTCCACCCCTGAGGAGAGAGGAGGCCTAGCTTTCAGCTCGTGATCTTCCGCAGCCCCGCTGACTCAGCACTAGCACTGCCCACAGAAACAACTAGATTCCTCCCAGAAACCCCGGCTTTCTGCAGGGTTTGTAAAGACCGCTAGTGGGGCCCAGATGTAGACAGGTGAGGAGTGGGCTTTGGCGTTAGAGTGCCCATGGAGGACTGACAAATCAGCTCTCCCAAGCTGTGACTCGGCTGTTCCCACAGCAGTTGAACGTCAGCTACCAACCAGTTAACGCCAGCTCAAGCAAGGGCTGAATGTATCACTCCAGCTTGGCTGTGGAAATCCAGCGCCACTAAGAGAGGTTATCTAGATGGCACCCTTTCTCTAGGTCTCACTAGCTTCTTACTCTGACAACTGGAGAGGTAATAGTGGTACGTATGTAAGCATTGCACCAAAGATTAAGCGGGAGAGCTTGAGCATGACTAGCAGACACTACGAGGACAGCCTAGGAGACAGACCTAGGAAGAGACCTCACAGGACAGGAGGCAGGCTTGAGCACAGCAGGCTTGGCAAGAGTTCCGCCGGAGCAGCGGCCTTGCGAACACCAAGTCCCCGGAGAGGACAGGACAGAGAACAAAAGCTACGCCCCGCGAAGTGCAATCCCGTTACTAAGTTTTGCTTCATTTCTACTACTTTGCCTCTCTCTCCAGTCAAAAGGAGAACACGACCATCCCAAGCCAGAGACCAAGCTAGAAGCAGAGGCGAGAAGAGCAATGAAGAAGGTGCACATGGCATCCGCCTCTGGCTCCTTGCGGATGAAGGGGAGCCCGGAAACTAAGGTCAGCTGCTCTAAATGTGCTCGCCCATGCATAGAGGCCTCACCCCCACAATGGGCATGGCCCCAGTCCTTTATTGACCAATGAAAGCAGCCAACATTCTTCTATCTGGCCTATCTATAAGCAAGCATCCACTGGACAAACTAAATCTGAGATTTTTACCCTTAATATCTTTTTCACCACATTTGAAACAGGCTTGCAAATATTCAGTATGGTCATAGATTCATCATAAGTTTTAAAAAGGAGCTTGAATCAGTATCTAACCTATATTTGACAACTCTATATTTTAGTTCCAATAAAATCAGAATTGATCAAAATAATCTGCACAAAATGTTATCAGCCTTATGCTTTTGGAGTTTCTGTTTTCAAATTTCCATATCCCTAGAACAGATGGCTTTCTTAGCTTGTCAGAATAATCAGATGGTCTACGGCCACAGGGCCCTGAACGTGTCTGAGCAGTTTCCTCTAAGTCAGTGGTTCTCAACCTTCCTAATGCTGTGACTCTTTAATACAGCTCCTCATGCTGTGGTGAGCACAAAATTGTTCTCGTTGCTACTTCATACCTCTAATTTTTGCTACTGTTATGAATCATAATGCAAATACCTGAGATGCAGGACATCTGATACGCGACCCCCAACGGGTCACAGCCCATGAGAATTGTTAATCTAAATAATCAGACAGCTGTTAAGCTGGGTGATCTCTAGTGTGATCCTAGCTCTGACGACAGAGATATACCAACAGTCAGGATGCAGAGTTGGAGTTCAGCCTGGACTATATAGTGAGACTCTATTTTTTTTAAAAAAAAAAAAAATAAAGGGAAAATGAAAAGAAGCTTCTGCAAATGATGGCCCCTCCAGCCGTAGAGGCGAGCATGGCCTGTGTCAAAAAGCCCAGCGCTGCAAGGGCTTTACAGCAGAGCAGGCTTGTCTGTTTGATACAGTGTTAATTCTCGCTTGGAGAGCTTTAAGGGTACCTTATCTAGAAGGAATCATGATTTAGTCTGTGATATGGGACTGAGCTCTCAAATCCACATGACTGGCCCTCGTTCTTCATCTCAGCCCCGGGGCATCTCTGACGCTTTACTTGGATAGAAACTTTCTCTCCTCCACTCAGACTATCCTCTTATGAGGGGAGAGTTTACATAATGAACCATGGAAGAGAGACCTAGCAGCTTCTTCTTCTCAGGGCTAATATAGTTACTCCATCTACATAAAGAAATTAACACTGACCAGTTTACGTTCTATTCTGTGTAGTTTCTATGAGCTCAGAGAGAAGTCTCTAAAGGAGAAAACCAATTAAGCTCAACAATACCGTGATCTCTCACACTAGGAACTGGCCCAGGCCAGGTGGGGGAGACGGAAAAGGAAGAGGTGGATGTGGGCCTGACTGACGGCCCTGAGAGCTGTACCAGGACTAGCATAGCTCTGGGAACCTGCAGGGCTGTTTTGTTTGGGGATTCTGTGCGTGTGTGTTGTTTGTTTGTTAGATAGCCTCCTATAAATGTTGCAAAAAGGCAGTTAGCTACCTGCTATCTGAAGCACATTAAACAGCCAGTGTGTCCCCAGAGTGCACCGGGCTCTTCACAGGTTAGGAAGTTGTGAACTGGCATAGGAGTCAGTCTCCCCTTGCCGGTTCCCAGCAGCTGTGGAGAGGCTGTGCCTATGGTCGGAGTATGCCAGGAATGAAGGTGATCTTATTGAGAGATATTTGCAGAATAAGTCAGGGGAGCCTGGGGTAGCCATGTGGATTCGCTTAACTTATTAACGCGAGTGTTCATTTCCCTTTCCAGGCTCTTCCCAGTGAAATACCAAGTCAGGGAAGTTTACCTTTAACTTGGTCATTCCAGGAAGGCGTCCAACTGCCCAGCAGTTACAGTACATCTTTAATAGCTAACACCCCCCAGCAGAACTCCCTGAATGATTGCCTATCCTTCCCCAAGAGCTACAGTTTGGGGGGAACCACTGAGCTGGAAGATCCAGCTTCCACCTTGGACCCCACTCCGCTCTATGAGAAGTGCAAATTCCCCAGCAGTAGGATCTACAGCAGTGAAGATCAGTTTCAGTCTGCCGTCCCTGGGGTCTACACGGATTACGACGATCTGCAAGCCTGGAGTAAAAATGCTACCTTAGGGAGAAATCCCAGCGATGACGCATGCTACCCCAGCTATCCTCTGCCTGTGACCAGCTGGCCCTGCGACTTCTTCCCCTCCCAGAACTCTCTGGAGCACTTTCCCCAACAGATTCCGCTGGAAGCAGCTGCAGTGCAAACTGCTTGTCATCCACTGTGGTCCAACCCAGGCGGCGAACCTTACGAAGAGAAAGTACCTATGGATTTCAGCGGCTACACACCCTCCCTCTCATACCACCCCCCTCAGCAGGACCCCTTCCTGCTCACCTATGGCTCTCAGTCTCAGCAGCAATACTCACTGCCCAGCAAGAGCAGCAAGTGGGATTTCGATGAAGAGATGGCATGCACAGGCTTGGATCACTTCAACAACGAAATGTTTCTCAACCTCTGCCCTTTAAGATGACTCAGCCCTCCCTCCCCTCCTTGTGATGTGGTAAAGGGCTGGAAGAATGTCCTTCGAGAATGGGTTTCGAAGCATAGCCTCAGAGGAGTGTCGGACTCACGATAAGCAGTAGACAAGGCTCTTGTTTGCAGTCTTCCTCTCTTCACCTAGTCAATGCTAGCGCATTTACCCGTAGTCAGGAATAGAAACTCACTTGTGCCAGGAATAATCCCAGAACTCAGGAAGCAGAAGCAGTTGGATCTCTGGGAGTTCAAGGCCAGCCTAGTCTACCTAGTGAGTTCCAGGACAGCCAAGGCTGTGTAGAGAGATCCTGTCTCAGAACCCACCCACCTAGCCCCCCCTCCAAAAAAAAAGAGAAAAAAAATGAAAAAAAAGGGGGGGGAAGAAATTCTTGTGTTGTGGGGCAAAATGCTCTCTGATGCCCCTGTCCAAGCTCTGGAAACTCAGCACATCAGCTTAGCATTTCATCTACGCCTTTTTGGAAGCCAAAAATGAAGGAACAGAAAGAAGACAGAAGAGCTGCGGAGGTGTGGAGTTGAACATTTTACCAAAGAAGTATTTAATACTTTGTTTAGTTTTATTTAAAAAAAATGTTTTCTAGATTTGTGACTTGACAAAACAAGAGGCGTGACCTCATTCCTATTTATAAAGAACAGAAAACAAGCGGACGCGGGAGGAGATGGAACCCACATCTCCTTCCCTTTTCTCTTCTCAGTGACTTCTGCTTCCACAAGGTCTGAGTTTCTGCCCTGCTCTTTCCTATCTTTTATTGTATCTCAGTGTCGGGTTCATAGGAGAAGGTCTTGATGAAAAGTCTTTGTGAAGGGCTGTGCTGGGACTCAACAGACCAGAGCTTGCTTAGCGTGTCAACGGCCCTGGGTTCAACCCCCAGCAACAAATTCCTAGCAAAGCTTTGGTGGGCATGGCAGTGCACACCTGCTATCCCAGCATTTAGGAGACTGAGGCAGAAGGATCGTGAGCCTGAGGTCAGCCCAGGCTACACAGTGAGAGAGAACCTGTCTCAAACAAACTTGGAACATTCTTCGTGGAGGCTAGGAGGCATGGCTCCATGGTTTAGCAAATAGGGTCGAATGGGGCTTTAGCCTCGCTACTCCAAACCCAAGCTGCTAAACTAAGGGGTCTCTGTTCCTTCATCAGCTGGCCGGTCCCCAGGCTCTGCTGAAGTACTGTCCAGAAAAGGCAGCCCAAAATCTGGAATGAACTTTGCCATAAGAAAGTGTTTTCAAAATGGTCTTTGCCATTTGATTCATAGTTAATGTGTATGATAAAGAATCAAAATTAAATGATGTCTCTTGTTCCTCTGGTCCTCTGCAACACTAAAAGCTTTTTCTTGTCTACCCCACAGAGTAATGCCCTTTTCTAGATATACATGTGAATATTATTATACATAATATAAAAAATATATTGTTTTCTATACTATTATGTGTATGTGTGAAGTCATATCCTCTAACTTCTACCTGTGCTTGTTGCCCTCACACCTATGTGCACAAACACACACAATACATGTGATAAGAAACTGTTGAAGTATTACCAGATGTAAAGAAGAATGCAGAAGTCATAATGCATAGCTCAACAAATTGAGTCTGTGTGTACATTCTCTTCGGGGAAACAATGTACTTTGCAGACAAGACACAGTTTATTTGAAATCTATAGCTGCTTACAAAAACCTTGTGATGAGGCCCTATTGAATATCTCCGAGGCTGTGGGATGTAGCTATGGGCCTGATGGAGTTTCCTATACCTAGAAGGTTCTTATTGCACCAAAAGAAAAAAAAGAATCACTGGGTTTTAGTTTCTATTGGTCTGATATGTTTTGGTATTGCAAACATTTTTATCCACTAGACTGAAGCACCCTTTTATCTCAAACATTTTCACTTAGAAAAAAATTCATAATTTTGATATTTACCAAAGCTAGAATATGCGATTAACCGCCATCTCCACTCCCAAGTCTGATTCCCAACCTTCCAAAGGCTTCTACTTCTTAACTCTCTGCTGCTTCTCACACTTAGCTCTAGACTTCCACATAGTAAGAGCTCACATCTGTGTTTTCACCTTGTGTGTCTCTGGTGTTCTAACCACAGATTAGGATCTAAGAGATTCATAATGGTACCAGCCCCATTCTTCATCATCTAAGCTGTATAATTTGATGACTTTTGTCCATAGTATACTTGGTCATGTTGTGTAATGAAATCAAAATCAAGATATAGAATACTGCCATTATCCTATTAAAAAAAAACCTTCTGTTGGTGTGGGGCTAGGGGAGAGGTGGAGAGATGGCTCAGCAGTTAAGAGTGTACACTGCTCTTGCAGAGGACTCCAGTTCAGTCTCCAGCGCCCACATCACAACCCCTATAACTCTAGCTTCATGGGATGTTACACATTCTCCTGGTCTCTGGGGATGCCCTCACTCACATGCACACAGACATACATAAATACACATAATTAAAATTCCTTCTGCCTGTCAGTGGTGACATACACCTTTAATTCTATCATGCAGGAGGCAGAGGCAGGTGGATCTCTGCGTTTGAGGCCAGCCTGGTCTACAGGGTTCCAGGACATCCAGGGCTATACAGAGAAACCCTGTCTCAAACCACGCCCCCCCCCAAAAAAGCTTTTAAAAAGTTGTTGGGGCCCTCACCAATCAATTCTTTCCTTGATTCCCAGCCCCCACAGCTCCGGTGTGCTTTCTATCATTACAGTGCTGCATTCTTTGAAATGACTTGCAGTGAGATCACAAGGCCTTTTAAATCTGCTTTCTGCACTCTGCACAATGCTTTTAAGATCTACAAATGTCTCGTGTGATATTAGTCAGTTTGCTTACTCTGTTATATGAATGGACCACACTTCATCCTTAAATCAACCTTGTACATTCAGGTTGTTTTCAGCTGTATAAACTATAAATATGACTACTACAAATGTCCACATTAAAGGCTCTTGTGGACATTTCTCCAGTCTGTGTACCTAGACATGAAATCATTTCATCACGTGTTAAATGCATGCTGCGGCATTAGTAGATACCACCAAGTTGTGTGGCAAAGTGGCTGCGGTATTTTCAGCCTTTCAGAAGCAAACACGAGAGTTCCCTTCTTTGACTTCATTTTCACGCTCCTTTAACTCTGGGCCATTCTTAGAAGTGGCCTCTCACTAAGGCTTCATTACTCCGTTGCCTTGACTGATCGGGGACTCACTATGTAACCCAGGACTCCCAATTGCTGGAATTACAAGATTGAGCTGCTATAACTGGCTTCTCACTGAGACATTATATTACACTTTCCCAGTGACTTGCAGGGTTGGGCTTCTTTTTATGTTTTATTTACCATTTGTATGGCTTTGGTAAAGTATCTACTCAAAGCTCTTTGTTTGATTACACATAATGAGGTCTAAGAATTATACCTTCAGGACCTAAATCTTTAGTCAGATATGTGTTTTGTAGGCTTTCTGCTTTTATATCTTCTAAATAAACATTTGTGATCAAATGTGTGATTTACAAATATTTTCCCAGTTATTGCATCCTATCTAATTTAAGGCCATAAGGATTTTTCTCTGTACTTCGAGAGATTTTGGTTTTAGCTATTATAGTTAAGCTACGCTCTACTTCTACATAAATTTCATGTATGAGGTATGAGGCAAGGGTTGAGTTTCATTTTATTTTGCATATGGATATTTAATTGTCTCAAAGGCATTTGTTGAATCAATATTTCCTCACAATCAGAAAAGATTAATATTCAGAATTTCTATGGCCCAAAGAAATGGCTTAGCACTTAAGGGCACTTGCTGATCTGCAGAGGACCAGAGTTTCATTCCCAGTATCCACATGATGAATCAAAACCATCTGACACTAGTTCCAGGAGAGATGGCATGCTCTTCTGGCCTTTGTGGGCACCAGGCAGAGATGTATGTGTGCATGCATGTATGTATGTATGTATATATCACATAGGCAAACACTCATAATACACCAAAAAAAAGTCTTATTTCCTTGAACTCATTGCTATTTCTTTGACTATAGTTTCTATACGTTTTCAGAGAGCCTTGTTGGGCAAACCTGGTTGGGCATTATGTTCATTTTTTTCAACTCTATAGACATGTAAAAATTAATTCTATGCAATAGCAGGTTTCTCGTGACACTTTCATTCAGTCTTACTTTGGTCTTATCCACAGGCTCCTATTGACCTCTTATCTCCATGCCCTTTACTGACCTCTCTCGTCACCTCCTGTCTCTTGCTGTCTCCTTCCGTATCTTTTTTTCTTTTTAAATGTTGGGCTTTCTGTACAAAACAGAACATAGTTGTTGACATTTCTTCCTGTTCTCATAGACAGACTTCTATATTCACAGCAGATGTGAACATATACTTTAAGCATAGCTTTAAGTAGCTGTATAAAATCGAGAACCCACAATGAGAGAAAAATATCCAATATTTGTGTTTCTGATACTAAATGAATTTACTTAATCTGATTCTCTCTCCAGTCATATCTATTTTCTTACAAATGACTTCATTCCTATTTATAAACGAAAAACTTCCATTGTGTGTAGAGAGCACATTTCTTCCTCCATCCCTGTGTTGCTGGTACCTAGGCTGGTTCCATCGCTTAGCTACTGTGACGAACACTGACGTGCAAGCCTCTCAGGTGCTGTCTTCCATCCAGGTCACAGGAAGATCTAGCTTTAGTTTTTCAAAGAAACCACTACACTGGCTTCCACAGTGCCTAGACTAGTTCACATCCTGGAAGAAGGGTAGAAGGGTCCCTTCCTTGGTCTACATCCTCAATAACATGTCTTGTTTTCTTAAAGACTGCCACTTGGACTGGTGTGAGATGAAATCTCAGTGTTCAGCAGTACAGTTCCAAAGACCGGGTCTTTTGCAACATCACATTTTCTTCCTTCTGTTTGATTGCTCCATTGAGGCTTTGTCTGTATTGTTGGTTCACAGAACTCTTCATTTCCTTGACAAACTAATGGTTCTTATCCAGAATCTCTCTTTCCTGAACTCTTCATCCATAGCTTATTCCCTGTTTTCTTTGGGATCTTATTGACCTTTTTATGATCATTCTTTTGGGGGGTATTTTTGTTCATTTCAGTTTCTTCAGACTCTGTTCATCAGGAGTTATTGAATTCTTCTTTAGTTGTGCATATACATATATACACATATAAAATTAATATACATGTACACACACATACACACACATATGGGGGTTTCATGTAGCCAGTCTAGTCTTGGACAGGCTGTGCAACCCAGGATGACTCTGAACTTCAGATCCTCCTGCCACCACTTACCAACTGCTAGAATTCTAGGTGTGTGTCATTATGGCTGATCCGTAGGGTGCTGGGGGTGGAACTCAGGACTTTGTCCAAGGTAGGTAAACACTCTATCAACTGAGTTACATTTCCAGTCTTCTTTTATTTTTTTAACCCCCATAAGAAAGTTGCTATTAAGTCATGGGCACACAGTATTCAGAATGTGAACAATTTCCTCCTCCTGGGGAAGCGGGAAGCAGATCTGACTGCAGGTCTTCACCCGTCCTTCTGTTCCTCCAGTTCCAATGCCCACATTAGTCTCATTCCAACTCTGTAGCAAAACATACGCGGCAGCCTCCCTTTCCTCTCGACACCATCCCGAACAGATCATCGCTAAGATCTCCCACCTTCCTTCCCGCAACTCATTGCAGGATCCCAGCCTCCAACTGGGCAGACCAGAAAAGCAGGTAAGCTAACCAAACACCTTAACCACTCTCTCCTCTCCTCTAAATCCAACCCCCCAGTCTCACTCCTTACAATACTTTGACTTCTACTTTCCAATTTGCGTCCCCTTGATCTCTTTCAATTGTCTTACTGCTCTAGCTAAGACTTCAGTTGTTACAGAGAGAGTAGACAACCTTGTCTTGTTCCTGATTTTAGTGGAAATGCTTTGAGTTTCTCTCTATTTAATTTGATGTTGGCTCTAGGTTTGCTGCAAACTGCCTTTATTATGCTGAGGTATGTCCCTTGTATTCCTAATCTCTTCAGGACTTTTATCAAGAAACGGTGTTGAATTTTGTCAAAGACCTTTTCTGCATCTAATGAGATGATGACGTGTTTTCTATTTTTCTTTCAATTTGTATGGTGAGCTACATTGATTGATTTTTGTATAATGAGCTGTCCCTGCATCTCTAGGATAAAGCCTACTTGATCATGGCAGATGATGTAAGGCAAAAGACACTCAATAGAACAAAGCAGCAGCTACAGAATGGGGAAAGATCTTTACTAACTACATATCCATTAGAAGGGTTAATATCCAAAATATATAAAGAACTCGAGAAACTGGATATCAAAAACCCACAAATGATTCTATTTAAAAATGAGATACAGATCTAAATAGAGAATTCTCAAATGGCTAAAACACCCTTAAAGAAATGTTCAGTAGTCTTAACCATCCAGGAAATGCAAATCAAAACTGCTTTGAGATTCTACCTTACGCTTACTAGTAGGGCTAAAATCAATAACACAAGTGACATCTCATGTAGAGACACATGCAGCAACATACAGGGGCATACACACAGAGAAACACAGATAGACTCACAGACAAGAAACATGTAGATAAACAGACCAATGTTAAAAGAAAGCTGGAATAGCAAGAAGCCCTGCCCTTTCAAATGAAGTGAGGTGGGATTGCTTTGCAGTTTTGACCTATGTTTCTCTAATGTCTATTCATAGTGAAAACATTTCCTATATTTTATAGACTGTTTTGATTTTTTTAAAAGAAGTTGTAGACACTTGCTTTTTTGTTGAGTTTTTTGAGTACTGCACACTTTTTGTCTATTAACTGTCTGTCAAATGAACAGTCTGAGACTATTTTCTCCCAGTGTGTAGGTTATCTCCTCACTGCTGTGTTCTGTGCTCTGTAGAACTTTCTAGTTTCATCTAATATTGTCATTTTTATACTTCTGTTTCCTGGGATTTTGTGAGTTCCATCCAGGAAACCACTGCCTGTAGCAATGTCTTGAAGTGTCTCCGCAGTTCTTCTTTCTAGTAGTTTCAGAGTTTGAACTCTTGCTTTTGGGTTGACTTTTGTAAGGGTAAGAGGCCGGGGATAGGTTTAGATCTTCTGCAGGTGCATGTCCAGTTTCCCCAGGTCGGTTGGCCAAAGAGACTTCTCCAGTGCAAGTGTTTGACATCGTTGTTGAGAATCAGCCAGCTGTAAATGTGGAGATTTATTTCTGGGACCCCTGTACTGTTCGACTGTGTGTCTGTCTTTATTCCAATAGAATGCTGGTTTTGTTTACTCCGGATCTGCAGTGTGTTTCAAGGTCAAGGGTTGTGAAGCCTCCATCTTTTCTCTGTTTGCCCAGACTGCTTTGGCTCTTTGGGTTTTGGGAGTGGGGATGGGGCTTCCATATAACCTTAATATTGTTTTCCATAGCTCTGCTAAAAATGCTTTGGGATTCTCATGGAGATTGCACAGAATCTATAGAGTGCTTTGGGAAGTGTGAGCATTTTAACATTAAATCTTCTACCCCATAAGCATGGAAGGTCTTTCTATCTTTTTGTGCCTTTCATCTTATGTTTAAGGATCTGTTTGTTTTTAACTATAAGTATGTATGTGTCTGTGAGTATGAACATCCACAGAGGTCAGAAGTTTCCGAGTCCCTGGAGCTGGAGCTACATGTGTGCTGGGAGCTGAACTTGGGTGCTTTGCAGGAGATGTTCTTAGCTGCTGAACTGTCTCTCTAGACCCTCAGTCTTTTTTGTTTGTTTTTTTTTTCTTTACTTGAACTAGCTCAGGTTTTATTCACCTTGTTGATATGATGATTGCTGCACAAATAAAAACCCCTCCCCCACAGAATCATAGTCAGAATAGTAATTTATATTTTCTTCAGCTTCTCATCACCACCTCATCCTTAGATTATTAAAATTTTCCGCTTACGTGTGAGTACGAGTGTGTGTATTTTGTGTGGATACAAGTGTCTGTGTGTATGATTGTGTGTGTATTTGTGTGTGTGTGTGTGTGAGAGAGAGAGAGAGAGAGAGAGAGAGAGAGAGAGAGCAGGTAAGCATGTATGTGTGTGACGATGCCTGTCCTGTAGAGGCCAGCACTGACATAGAGAGAGAGAGAGAGAGAGAGAGAGAGAGAGAGAGAGAGAGAGAGAGAGAGAGAGAGAGAGAGAGCAGGTAAGCATGCATGTGTGTGACGATGCCTGTCCTGTAGAGGCCAGCACTGACATAGGTGACCTCCTTATATGTTGAGGCAGAGTTTCTCACTGACCCTGGAGGTCCCTAATTCAGTTCACCTAGCTATCTGGCTTGCTCTAGATGCTCTCTGTCTCCTGAGTACTCAGAATGCAGGCAGACTAGGTTGAGCATATGAACTCTGGCCCTCATGCATTTGGGGCAAGCTTTTTATCTGCTGAGTCATCTCCCCAGGTCAAGATATTCAATTTTTGAAACATTTTACATCTCCTAATTCCTGGGAATCAGGTTCCAAAGGAAAAAATATCACTGTTTAACTACCAAAGGAAGTCAGGCAATATTATTTCTTGATACTTCCAATCAAGCAATTTTGTTTTGTTTGGGGGTAGGGAGAGGGAAGCAGCTGCTGTTGCCAATGAAACCTTCATTTTAAGACTAGTCTTGTTGAGGGGTGACAGACAATCAACATCACCAGGAAAAATGGGAATTCCATGCAGGCAACTCCCTCCTTGAAGACTGATCCCCAACAATAATGTTATTATATATTATTATATAAAATATATTGTTGTTGTCTGGTTTTTTATTTTATTGATTATTGTTATTATTATTATTATTAAGGGGTGAGGGAGAGATGGCTCAGCAATGAAAAGCACTTGCTGCTCTTACAGAAGACCTTTGTTCAGTTAACAGCTGGCTTCAAGTCCAGTTCAGGGTATCAGACACCCTCTTCTGTCCTCCTAAGGCACTGCACCCATGAGGTACACATACATACATGGATACATGCCATACATACATGCAGACAGGCAAACATTCACATACATACCATGAAAATAAATAATAATGCCAAGTATGATGGTGCACACCTTTAATCCCAGCACTTGAGACGCAGAGGCAGGTGGATTTCTGAGTTCAGTGCCAGCCTGATCTACAGAATGACTTCCAGGACAGTCAGAGAAACATAGTGAGCCCTTGTCTTGGAAACACACACACATTAAATAAATAAATAAACAAACAAATAAATAAATAAGCGATGTAAAAAAATGTCTGAAAGCATTGTGGGCTAAGGCCCAGAGCCTTTTGTTCTGCCCAGCTTATGCCAGCTCTGGCCAGTGCCTATTAGTGTGTTGATCATTACTCCAGCGTGAGACACTGCGTGACTGTCTATAAGCTGCATATGGGGAATCTGTCCACCGTGTGTGGGATGAGGACCTGGCTGATTGGACTGCACAGCCTCCTTCCCCAGAAGTCACTGTAATTGATCTTAATTTAATGATCTCCCCAGCCCCAGTATCACTAAACTTTCCCACTTTTTAAGAAAACCGGTTCTATAAAGCCTTCCAATTCTAAAACGCTAGCTCAGATTTCAAAGACAAAAGTCTTCCTAATTGAGCTAAATAAAACACTTCTGTAGATCATCTCTGGTCCTGCTTTGTGACTCTGCTGAACATGGCCATTGTAAGAACTCTTGGGAACAAATGGTAACCATGGGAACTAGAGAGCAACATTTGAGGCAGAGAGAAACGGAGTTTAGTGGGACGGTAGAAGAGTGATGGTAGCTGCAGTGAGCACATGGTTGCTGATGCTGTGTTGTCCTGGCAACAGTAATTATGGATCAAATTCAGTCTTCAGGGTCTGTACAATTCCGTTTGGTGTAATTTAATCTTTATCACCTTCCTTGATAAACCATATCACAAGTTCATGACTCAGATATCTTAAAGGGAACTTTCCCTATAAACGTGATTTTGAATTTTTAATTGTGCATGCACATACATGCACGCATACATGTATGTAACAATAATAGCCAAAGAAAAAAGACTATCGACTTGAGAGTGGAGGGGCGGAGAGGGTTAACTGGGGGGTGTTGGAGGAAGCAAAGGAAGGGGAAAAGGGATAGAATTCTTTTTCAACTAAAAATGTCATTTTCAAAGTATAATTAATTCAGTCTTTTTATTGAAAATAGATTCTTCTCCTGTTCAATGCATCCTGACCAGTTTCCCCTTCCTCTACTCCTTCCGGCTCCCTTAGTTAGGTCTTAACAAAGGCCAATGTCCTCCTTCTAATCAGATGGTGTTGACCCACCTCACTTTGGGGGCTACCCCACAAAGGAGAAGAAAGAAGGAAAGTCTGCATTCCTTTATTTTTAAATCTCCAGGGTGAATATTTAGTAAAAACATATTTTCACAGGAAGCAGGGTTTTGAGGTTTGGCTGAAGAGCTGTATATATTTACTTTATGTGGTCAGGCAGCCTGAGGCACCGCCGAGGCACCAGCAGGTACACCCCTTCCTGAGACAGCCGCTTGCTTTCTCAGCTGGCCATTTCATCTCTGATCCTAACTAAACAGTTTAGACTAGGGTGATCTGAGTGGGAAAGTATAGGTTACTACAGAAACAAGCAGGTTTCCGATACAGTTGGTTGGGGAGTGAAGCCTGTAAACCTTAAAGGAAATGACATTTCCAGTAAGTGTAAATAACTGATTAGATCTCTATTAGATTTGGGGTCAGGAGAAGGGAAGAGGCTCCGAGGTGGAAATGCAACACAGATCTAAGAATATGAGTTCTACTGGGCTGGTGGTCACAAAGCCTTATAAAGTCTTATAACTTCTGTGTGGTGCCCAGTTCTTTCTGATCATTGGCTTATTGTTACTATCTGTTCTAGCCCTCATGCCTAGCCTCATTTGAGCCATTAAAAATGAAACTGGGGCTAGGAGATAATTCAGGCAGAAAGGGGCCTGTGATGTGTACACCCTGGTCCTGAGCACAGAGCCCCAGAACCTTGTAAAAGCCTGGCGTAGTAGTGCGAGTCTGAATAAGGGCTGATATTCATTGGTCAGCCACACTAGCCTAACAGATGAGCTTCAAGTTCAGTGAGAGACTGTTTCAGAATAGACAGACAGACAGGTAAGTAAATAGATAAATTAAAAAGGAGAAGCCTGGGGAAGCTGGCTACGCAGTAAAACCTAATCACCCACACCTGAGTTCCAGTTCCAGAATCCTCATAAAAAGCCCCGTTCTGTTCTGTCTGCCTGAAGATGAGGAGATGGTAAAGCCATGGTGTTGTTTAGTCCTGCCCCTCAATCCCTCTGGGGCAGGACAGTCATAAGAACTCAGAATCATCTCCTGGTCCTGTCAGTAATCGTTGCTTGAGTGTGGAACCAAAGAAAGGGTAGAGAGACCACATGGACATCTGCCCTGGGTCCTACTACACATCTGCATAGGGCTGGCCACACCCTTGGTCTCAAGAGCAAGTGCTGTGAACTCCTGCTTCATGAGAGCAATGCCCCTCTGGTTTTCCTCCATGTTGTGATACCCATCTGCTGTGTTTGGGCTTCCATCACAGTTACTTGGCTGAGTCAAGCTGGGTCATGAGGATACTTTGTTCCCTGAGTCAGTGCAGTAGAAATGTCTGCGGAAGCCCAGGAAAGGGAGTATACGAGGGTTCCTAAACCTTGAAGCAGCCAGAGTCGAGTCTGCAGTTCCCTCTTCAAGAGAGCAACTGCCTGCAGTACCCTGAGGATTCCCTGGAAGATGACATAATTTTTTCCCCTAAAATAAGGTACCATGCAGATTTTTTTGGGGACTTATCTCAGTGAGCTACAAGCCTGGTAGCATTGTGAAACTTTCAGCCAGGATTGCTCACATCTGCGTTGATGGCATTTTCTCAGACCCTCTCATTAATATTGCTGCAGAGGGGAGGGGAGCTGGGTGGCAGTCCCTAGGGCTTTCTGTTTCTCTTACTATGCTGATCCCAAGTTTCTGAATTTTAGCTCTTCTGTTTTTTTTCACATTGATTCCCAGTGTTCTCGCATGGTTCCTCACCTCAAATGCAGCTCTACGCCTGGTGCCTTTGCTGGATTCTGCGGAGAAGGAGGCAAGTACTGGACAGTCACCTTGAGTCCCTCCTCCTCTAAAAACTCTAATGATGCTATAAGCAAGCACCCACAAGACCCCTCCCCGTCTGCAGGAGGCAGCCTACAGCACAGGAAATGCTGTGGGATAATCCTTTTGTACACTGTGAAGATTCATTGCTGTGATTGGCTTAAAAAATAAGCTGATTGGCTATTAGCTAAACAGGATAAAGTTAGGCAGAAGAGCCAGACTGGGAGAATGATGGGAGGAAGAAGGATAGAGTCAGGAGTTGCCAGTCAGACATAGTGGGAACAAGAGACGAACATGCCGTGCTAATAAGTTTTATTTACTACTGCATGGCAGAGAGTAAATAAGGAATATGGATTAACTTAAAATGTAAGAGATAGTTAGTAATAAGCCTGAGCCACTGGCCAAGCATCTATGATTAATATAAGCCTCAATGTGTTTATTTGAGAGTGGCTGCAGGACAGGAAAACTCTGCTTACAAGGAAACCCTCCCAAAACCAGGGAAAACAAAACAATGGCACAGAGAGATTTGAAAGGGTCTAAGAGTTTGAGTGACATCAGTGATGGAGAGGTGTTATTGAGGCCAAAGATCAAACTTAATACGTTCTAGGAAATGTGAGTCAAGTTTTGCCTGAGTTTTAGAAATTAGTGAGAGGCTTTCCATGAATGCTATGTATCTCTACCTACAAGGACTGGGACTAAGCATTGGTTAACCTTAGCCCTCCTTTGTTCAGGATAACCCAGTGCTTCCCAGCAAGGTGGGGATGGGGTGATAGCATCCTTCAATAGACATACACCGATGTGTAGAGAAATTTTGGTTATCATAAATGGAAGAAGGTGCTGTGAAATAGTCCTTCTGTACACTGTGAATATATATTACTCTCACTGATGAATAAAGAACTGACTGGCTGATAGCCAGGCAGGAAGTGTAGGCAGGACAGCCAAACTGAGAATGCTGGGAGGAAGAAGGGTAGAGTCGGTGGAGTCACCAGGAGACACAGAGGAAGGTAGATATGCTGGAAGACAGGTAAAGCCATGAGTCATGTGGCAATACATAGATTAATAAGAATAAAATAATTTAAGTTTTAAGAGCTAGTTAATAATAAGCCTGAGCTATTCACAGAGCACTTGTAATTAATATAATCCTCAGTGTGTTTATTTAGGAGTTGCTAGCAGGACAGAAACTTCCACCTACAAGAAGGAACTTAGAACTGTCATCTCATCAGCTCAGGAGAGCAATGTCACCAGAGATCCTTGGTGGATAATAGTACATCACAGCAAAGTATCCAACCCAAATGTTGTGGTGCTAAGGTTGGCAAATCCATGATAGGGAACAACGAGTTCAAATCCTCATGGCTGGTGAGTGAGGCAGCTCCCCTCAATCTCCCTTCAGTTACCCAAGTTCCAGAAGTTTCAGGCCAACCCTAACTTGGGCATCATGGGAGTCACTGTCAACTCTGAGGAGTCACTAGCTGCAAAGGAGGAATCTTTCTGTTAAATACATCTCAATCACTTTGTACAGTGTCTGTTATTTTTCCTGAAATGCCTGTCCATGTTGAGAATTGATTCCCCTGATCATATCTTTCCAGGGCCAATCAAAGATTTCTAGGGACTGTTTTAGTAATCAAAAGCAATGACAGCTATAGTGGAATATACCTGCAATCTCATTACTATGGAGACAGAGGCTGGAGGACCATGGGTCCATGCAGGTCTGCCTGGGCTTCCTATAGTGAAACCCAGCCTCAAAGAGGAATGGGGAGGTAAGATATAGCGCTAACCACAGGAAAGTTGCTAGTTTTTCCTTTATATTCTCATATCACTTCCATCTGTCAAAAAAAAAAAAATCAGTGGTCACTTGCTGCCTAGAGAAACTTAGTTTAGTTTGGGAGAGGGGAGAGCCCAGAGTTAAGATTTAAACGTGATTAGTAAATAGTAGGCTTTGAAATTAATTTCAAGCCTTTGAAGCCGGCAGGAATCAAAAACCCAATCTGGCCGGGCGCACGCCTTTAATCCCAGCACTCGGGAGGCAGAGGCAGGCGGATCTCTGTGAGTTCGAGACCAGCCTGGTCTACAAGAGCTAGTTCTAGGACAGGCTCCAAAACCACAGAGAAACCCTGTCTCGAAAAACCAAAAAAAAAAAAAAAAAAAAAAAGAACCACCAATCTGGTATAAACAGAGGCTTTCCAACCTTGCACATGAAGAAACAAAGCTTTGACAGATAATCTTCCTCACAACCTGACAATGGTCCTAGTCCCCAGCTACCTATCCTCCACACTGACACTCCCTAAAAGAGCGATCTTACCACCCGTTAGTGTGGCTGCATCCTTAGTCACCGTAGTCACCGTGTGTTAACTGCACCTCTCCCTGCTCATTTTCCACATCCCACCTCTCATTATTGTGGAGATCATCATTTTTGTCCTTCTTTCTACCACAAACCCTGTAGAAAGAAAAAGAAAAAAACCTGGCAAAGAGATGCTAAGAGTATCTTCCTTAGAACATGCTGGCCAGACATGGACTAGAACCAACCAACAAAAGAAATCAGGCTGGCTAATGTGAATGGTGGTTACCTTTGCTTTGTGTTTATGAGCAATTCCTCACTTCTTCTTAATGCTTTTCAGTATTTTCTGAAAGGATTTTATTAATTCTCTATCAGAAAGATGTTTTGAAGTATATATTCCCAGGAAACAATGTGGGAGAGAAACAGATCCAGAGCCTGAATGTTTTCACGCAAGTACCACATGCTAATCACTTATGCTTCTGGAACCTCTCTACATAGTTTCTTTGGTTTCTCGAGACAGAGTTTCTCTGTGCAGCTTTGGATCATGCCTGAAACCAGGCTGGCCTCGAACTCACAGAGACTGACCTGCTTCTGCCTCCCTAGTGCTGGAATTCAAAGGCGTGCACCACCACCACCTGGCTTTCACACATATTTTCAAACTGAGTCAAGCACTGAAAGCTTTACCTGTTGGAAAGAGGTGCTTTTCCCAGGGTGCCACAGCCTGTGGGGATTGTGAAGCCTTTTGATAGGATCGCCAACAACCAGCATTGGTGAGGTTTTCCTGAACTCCATCTTCATTATCCACGCAGTGGGGTGGGAACTTGGGTGCCAGTCTCTGAGACATATTGTGTTTCTCTTGCCATACTAATTCAAAAAAAGTTTGCGAAAGTCACAGATCCTTTCCAGAGAGCTGTGCCACTGTGAGATTTGGGGGGGGGGGGTGTCCGTGAACTGGCAAAGGAATGCTGGTTGTCTCAAGACACGGAGGAAGAGAGCTACAGTACCCCCTTCCGGGTCGACTGGCTCCTCTTGAATTCCATTTTCAGATTCCACATTAGCTTCCTTGTTTCATGCAGATGTTTGTCTTCTCCTGGAACTCATTCAGGCATTTATTCATCTCTTTGAACGTACTTATCACCCGTCATTCTTTTGAACTTTCTGTGCAGGATTTCATCTAGGTCATCCCCACTGGGTCCTATACTTCGGGACTGGTACATCTTGAAGGAGATCTGTTGCCGTGGTTCTCATGTCATTTGTGGCTTGTTCTGGGGTTTGTGCATCAAGAGTCAGATAGTTGTTGGAATTTTGTCTTAATTAGTTAAATCACCTTTCTTCTTTCAGTCAGAAGCATTTGTAACCTTCAGGTGGGACTAGATTATAATCCGATTGACATGTCACTGTCTCCTGTATGACTTCTGTCTAGGGCCCCAGGTTCTTACCCAGCCATTCCCTGTAATGGCGGTGGCTATCTACGGGGAGACCGACCATGATAGCAAAGTCACAGTCGACCATACAGCAATCACTCCTTAGGTACTGGTCATTTTCAGGAGTAAAGGAATATTGGCAGCACTGTGTGTGTGGTAATATAAGTTATTGGCAACTCTCTGTGTGTGTTAATATTAGTTATTGACAGCTCTGTGTGTGTGGTAATATTAGTTATTGGCAACACTGTGGTAACATTAGTTATTGAGGGTACAAGTTGGGGAGGGGGGGCTGGAGAGATGGCTCAGAGGTTAAGAGCATTGCCTGCTCTTCCAAAGGTCCTGAGTTCAATTCCCAGCAACCACATGGTGGCTCACAACCATCTGTAATGGGGTCTGGTGCCCTCTTCTGGTAACACAGACAGAATATTGTATACATAATGAATAAATAAATATTTAAAAAAAAAAACAAGTTGGGGAGGGGTGAGAAGAGTGAACAAAGAAAGAAAGCACGGTAAGACTAGTAATTAGTAGTGGGGGAAGGGAACATAAACAGGAGGGGGACTGTAGGGAGAAAGACTTGGGAAGCGGCGGGAGTTGGCGCTAAAGGTGGACCAAAGAGAGAAAGCTAAAGATGTGCTGTCAGGTACCACAGAGAAGCACATCTCCCAGGAGGCTGAAGCCCAGGTACCCTACAAACCAAGGGAAGAATAGAAAAGAGGGAGGAAAAGAGAAAGTAAAACTGTAAAAAGCAAGAGAAAGAAAAGGGTGCAATCTAGAACCAGGGTGGCGAGGTGACCCGCTAAAACAAAGTTGGGTATTAAATGCAGATGGTATAGATATAGAGGAAGCTAAGCGCAGGTGGGGATCTAGGATGTGAAAACTACCTAGCTCGGTGGTTGGCTGCCCTCTGTCCTCGTTTGCATTCCTTCCCTGATGCTAGGAGGCTCCCTGAGACGGCTCTGCTCTCCGCTCTGATTCGGCCTGTGGATGATCTGCGTTTGGCTACAGTGCTTCACAGGTGAAGTCGGCTGTGGTCACAGCTCCGGGAAGTCCTTCTGCCCTCCGCCTGTCAATGCTGCCCTACCCTTGTGGCTGTCTGTCA
Organism: Chionomys nivalis; assembly: GCF_950005125.1. Taxonomy (NCBI): domain Eukaryota; kingdom Metazoa; phylum Chordata; class Mammalia; order Rodentia; family Cricetidae; genus Chionomys; species Chionomys nivalis. Next base: position 77,006,044 of record NC_080089.1, read on the forward strand.
CCAGTCCTACACGTTGTTAGGAGTCCGAGAAAATGCAGGTGTGACTTTAGTTCCACCGTATTCTCAGCCTCCCAAATGTGTTCAGATTCTCTTAGAAATTACTTCCCTGCCGTCCTGCCGGGCTCTGTTTGTCAGGTTACCATGCACTGCCCCATGCCACTTGATCTGAGTCTCTGCATGGTTTACTCAAGCAAGACCTTGAGTTGCCCTCGGGGGAGGTTTTGGAGCATGTGTTTGTTTTGGTGGTTGTTGTTCTGCTTGTTTTGTTGTTGCTTTAAATGGTGTCTTGTTTTTGTTCCTTTGGTGCCAGTGCTGAAGGCCGTTGTTGAGGCAAAAGACTTCCTGTAAATGTGGCTGCTGCCCTAGGGTGGCCTTTCCCCAAGCCTTTTAGAATGATTATTGCATTTCAAAAGATAGCTGTATTCCAGCTTTCTCTGGATTATTCCCTGGAGACTGTGTGTGTGTGTGTGTGTGTGTGTGTGTGTGTGTGTGTATCGTTGCATTTTTGCCATCTTTACTACAATATGTTAGACAGTGGCTCCTCTCTGGTCACGTCTACAGAGGATTCTAAATGTCTCTTGTGGTTGAATATCTAGTTCTTTCTCTAGATTTGGGACCTTTTGGCTATAGCTTTGTGGAGTAGATTCTCTATGCATTTATCCTTGTACTCTGTGTGATCTTAGGTTGGTACCTTAAAATAGCCCAGGGTTTTTGGGTGCTGTGGCCATGCTTGTTTCTTCCCCTGATTGTGTTTGTATGCAATACACCGTTGACTTTATCCTCCATCCCTGATACTCTTTCTGCTGCTCGTCTGAGTCCGTTGCTGGTGTTTGCCTCTGACTCATCAAGATTCTCAATCACTTACATCATTTTTTTAAATCTGTACTTCCTAGCTGAAAATTTCCCCATATGCCTGATGTTTTCATCTGCCTCACAAGCTTCCTTGTTTATCTGTTTTTCTGACTTTTCCCTCAGCATTGCAGCCCGTCCCTGGGTCCTGAATCTGAAACTCTTTCAGGTCAATGATCAATTTCTACTAGAAAACTTTGGAAGTCTTCTTGTGGTTTACCTATTTCAGCATTCAGAGGAGTTGAAGGCTCTGTTCTACTGAATGTGTCTCTTCACTTGCTTTTGGTGTTTGTGTTTCTGTGCCTGCTGGGTTTTGTTTCCCTTCCAATTGGGTTTTATTTTTATTGTTTGTTGTTCTTTCTGCTTTTTGAGGCTGGCCTTGATAAGACAGTGAATTCTAGTAAAAGTGGGAGTCCTACCCAGAGTAGTCTAAGCAAGCTCACAGGCCTTCTGCTTTCTTACTTCTGTCAAGGCCAAGTTAGCAAAAGGCTTCACCTCCGGGAGGAAGGAACGTGCCCGTTTTCCTAGTCAGAGTCCTAGTTACTCAAAAAAAAAAAAAAAAAAAAAAAAAAAAAACATTTTAAACGTCAAAGGATCCATAGACAAAACGTCTTCAGTCTAAAGAAGGTCGTGTTTGTGGGCATCTCTTGCTCTCAGTGGTAGTAGCAATAGCAAAGAGTCTTGGGAGCTCGAGATTGAGGCCCCCTCCTCTGACACACTATTAGTAAAGAAGGCCAGAGTCTCCTTGACTTCAGAGGCATACTCTGGGGGTCTAAGTAGGAGTCAGCTCACATTTATCAAGCATCTACCAGAACGGCATTTCGTGCTAGGTGCAAACACACTCTGCTGTGGCTTATGGTCCTCACACTGCACCACCCAGCTAGCTTTTCACACTGTGCACTCTGCATAGATTCCTTTTCTCTGAAGCCACGGTTGTTTTACATGGGATGAAGCTGGATAAGGCAGGAGAAACTTTGCCTTTAGCCTTATTCTTTAATACAAATCGGGGCGGAGACCTAGCTCAGTCAGTAGAGTGCCTGCTTAGCGTGCGCGAGGACCTTCTTTCCATCCCCAGCATCGCAGAGTGGGCACGGTGGTACTTGCCTGCAATGTGGAGGTGAAGGCAGAAGAATCAAGAGTTCAAACTCATCCTCAGCCACATAGTGAGTTTGAGGCTTGCCTGAGCAGACTCTGTCTCAGAAAAATAAATAAAAGAAAAAGAAAATACAAATCATAAGACAAGGGGAAGACCTTTCTTGGCAATGTCCACAATGATGGGATTTGGCCCAAGCCTGGGAGAAACTATGATTTCTAGGTTCTCTATAATCATGTCATCTCAGAGACGGCACACGGAACAATCTGTCTGAAGACTTGCCTTCCTGTGTCTCTGAAGCCTGGATTGGTCTGAGTCGGTCATCAAGGAAATCAGACTGAATTCAGAAACTGTATGAAAAAAGAAGAAATCGGCACGGGGTCTTGTAGTAAGGGCTGCGGGCCTCTTCCCACAGCCCGGCTCATGGTTGCCTGGCTAGCTTATGCCCCAAAATAACGACACACAAACTCTATTCTTTTAAACACTGCTTGGCCCATTTCTGTTCATGTATGTAGCACCCCAAGGTGCGCTTACCGGGAAGATTCTAGCCTACGTCCATCCTGGGTCGGAGCTTTATTGCGTCTGCCGGGGAGAGGGGAGCATGGCGTCTGCTCCAGAGAGCAGAGCTGTCGAGTCTGAGCTCACTTCCTCTTCCTCCCAGCATTCTATTCTGTTTACTCCACCCACCTAAGGGGTAGCCTATCAAATGGGCCAAGGCAGTTTGTTTATTGACAAATGACCTTCCTCTATCATTTCCCTTTTTTCTGTTTAAACAAAAAAAAAGGAAGGCTTTAACTTTAACATAGCAAAATTACATATAACAAAACAGTTATCAAGTAAAAATTACAATATTTACATCTATTTTATCTTTATCATAACTAAGGAAAACTATAACTATAACTATCTATCTATTATTCAACTCCATCAAAGACTCCAGAAGAATACAATATTACCTAAGCAAACAAAAAGTAAGCAACTTCTAAACTCTAGAAATGACAGAGACATCTCACTGCCTGGACAGTCACCCAAAGTTCCTCTGTACCGTTGGGGCATCCATCTTCGGCCTAAAGGTCCATAGTATCCAGAGACGTTTCCATGAAGCAGGAAATTTAAAGGCAGTTCAGTCACTATCTGCTGTGTCCTGCAGAATGTCTCGCAGACTCTTTCATGAATCAGGAACCCCGAAAGATCATCTCACCTTTAGGCAAGTTCAGCAGTCCTCTCTCTGCGGGTTCTTTGTGTCCAGTTTATAAAATAGTCCAGGCAAGAGCAGTTTCTTGCCCAAATGGCTATCAAACTCCATAAGGATCCTCTTCGATGCCCATCTTCTTCTTGAAGTAGATTGGTGCTGCCAGGAGCAGAGTGTCTCATTGTCATGAAAAACCCTAAGTTATTAAAACATTTAAAATACCATATTCTCTAGCCTTTGAAAGATATGATGAATGCCTATCTGAAATATATGCATGCACATCTAGAAAATCTAACTAACATGACTACAAACTTGACTATTATTGATAATTATCCATTAACAACCTATAGACATTACATTTTTAAGTGAACTACACAATCACAATACCTTAATCAATATCAGAAATACATATACATATAATAAAATTGACCTTAAATTAATATCAGTAAACCAAGATTCATATCAATGCAAATTATTCACATCTATATCATCTCCCCCTTTAAATGTAAAAGAACATTTATAAACAATATATGGGAACATGGGCGCAGTTTTTTCTCTCCAAACTGCTTCCTGCTGAATGGGGGCGCTGTTATTCAAGTCTTTCATGGTATAACCTGTGTGCTAGGTTCCTCTCAGTCGGCAGTTGAGCAAAGTAATTTTTTGAAGGTGTTCACAGCAACCCTTCAGGAGGACGTGGTCTATCATACCATATCGTGATCAAAGAAGCAATCCACAGTGCCTCTTCTTCTGTGAAAACAAAAGAAGAAACTCTTTTCCAAAGTATCATATCCTTAGATCCAAATTCTGAAGTCAAGGTATTTTGAAAATATCTATCTTGGATTAGTTCAGCAGCATTTATAAACAAATATCTTTTAGCATCTGTTGCTCCTTCCTCAGCATTAAAACAATTCAAAGAGAGCATAATAGCATACAGTATCAAGATTCTCTGTGTATTTTCCATCTTTGTGCAGCTTTATTTTAACTCTATTTTGTTTATTTTTACTTTTGTTTTATATTTTCTGTATATCTTTGTCCTGGAATAACTCTTTAGACCAGGCTGTCCTTGAACTCTCAGAGATCTGTCTGTCTCTGCCTCCCAGGCATTGGGATTAAAGGCGTGTGCTACCACACCTTGAAGTCACAGAGGTCAATCTCCCTCTGTCTCCTAAGTGTTGGGATTAAAGGTGTGTACTACCACACCCAACTGCTTTCTTCCTTATTTTTTTTAAGAACTTTTAGCCTGCATATACTTTTAACACACTGTAAACAATTTAGAAATTTTCTTTGTCTTTGAATCTCTCTTTACTGTATATCTCTCTTTTTCTGACCACATGAGTCTTTAATTTACCAAGCAATATCAGTAGGAAGAAAGCCGTGGCTTTGACGGCTGGATCCAGCACATTCCTTAGCTTTCCAGCCTCATGGCTGAGGTACCGGCTGTAGCCATGTTTATCACCACAACTCTGTGGCGTTTCAAGGTCCTTGCCAGCAAACAAGCTGCAATACTATATCCACAGACAACATTCAAGTCCTCTCTCTGTAGTCAGCCCTCCTGCCTCAAACAGTCAGAGTTTGCCCTGGCAGGATGGCCCAGAAAGCCGGCATTTTAAAACAGCACAACTTTTTTCCTGCTACGGCTGAAAACCGAAAAGCATGCCTTCAGCTTTTCACCAACACCGTTTTAAGTATTTCGTGGCAGGACCTCTTAAATGAGCTGCAAGGTTTCACAGCTGAAGCTGAGTCAGGAAGCCTCTCTTAGATGAGAGCGCTTGCTTGCCTCTAGCAAGCAGAGCAGACCCGAGAAATTGCTGCTACCAAGAAAACACGCTTTACTCTATTCTTTCCCAAGCTTTCTCAGGCTTTCTGTGGATGCAGTTATCCACGTGGGCGCCATCTGTAGTAGGGGCTGCGGGCCTCTTCCCACAGCCCGGCTCATGGTTGCCTGGCTAGCTTATGCCCCAAAATAACGACACACAAACTCTATTCTTTTAAACACTGCTTGGCCCATTTCTGTTCATGTATGTAGCACCCCAAGGTGCGCTTACCGGGAAGATTCTAGCCTACGTCCATCCTGGGTCGGAGCTTTATTGCGTCTGCCGGGGAGAGGGGAGCATGGCGTCTGCTCCAGAGAGCAGAGCTGTTGAGTCTGAGCTCACTTCCTCTTCCTCCCAGCATTCTATTCTGTTTACTCCACCCACCTAAGGGGTAGCCTATCAAATGGGCCAAGGCAGTTTGTTTATTGACAAATGACCTTCCTCTATCAGGGTCTTGGATGGAAATGACCGCTAGCCGATCCTAACACCTCAGTCATGCATGTTCCCAAGGCCTCAGAGTCACAGCAGTGGGAGAGATGCCGTGACTTCCTACAAAGTAGTTTCACGGGAACGCCGGAAGTGAGCAGAGCTCGGTGGCGCTTACTGTACTCTCCTAGGCCGGGATAAGAATAATGGTAGGAACAAGGAGAAAGAAGCCATAGCTGATGAAAGACTGATGTGGTACATCTTCTTAGTTAGTGATTGGTATGGGAGGGCCCAGTCCTTGTAGGAGCTGCCCCTGGAGGGTGGTCCTGGGTGCTATAAGATAGCAATGTTAGGAGCAAGCCAATAAGCAGCACCCCTCCGTGGCCTCTGCATCAGTTCCTGGCCTCCAGGTTCCTACCCTGATTTCCCTCAGTGACGGGAGTGACCTGAGAGTTGGAAGGTGAACTAACCCTTTCCGCCCCAAGTAGCTTTAGCAGTGGTGTTTTAACACAGCCACAGAGATTCGAACTAAGTCAGAAGCTGGAATGTTGATGAAATTTCCTGTCTGACACAAGCACTGTGGTCAACACCGTGAAGTAAGATCAAAAACCTTGGACAAGAGTGACACCTAGTGGCGAAAACACATTTTACTGTATTTCTTAGTAAAATGACCAGAAGCCTTAGGCGACTTAGTGGTTATTTTGACTTGACACTGGAGTCAAGGTTTTAAAGGAATTGTTCAGGTGTACATGCCTTTAATCCCAGCAGAGGCAGGCAGGTCTCTGTGAGCTCCAGGCCAGCCAGACTACACAATGAGACCCTGTCTCAAAAAAACGGGGGGGGGGGGCGATCTTTCAACTTCCTCCCCACTCTCAAGGCTCAGAGAACACTGGAAGGTGAGGCTAGTCTACTAATCCAGCATAGTTCCTAACTACACTCTAAACTATTTATCCTTATTCCCACAGATAAGAATAGTCTGCCACTATCACCAAGGAAACTTTTCTCCAACAGAGATCATTACAGAAAATCACAACCAATCAAAATGCATTTGTGAGCCCCAGTCCCAATGGATACAACCACAAAGCACTTCCACACCCAAGACTCAGGGAACATTGCAGAAGATTGTAAGAGTCAGAGAATAGACGTGCTCACATGAATGACAGAAAGCCCAGGAGATGTCAAGCCCACTGGAAGAATGACAGGCAGCTGAGAAATGCTGAGATCAAAACAAACAGTCTTCCCCAGGAAGAGCACTCCAATTGGTTATTCAATTCTAAGCAGTCAACCTGCAAAACACACACAGGAGTAACATTATACAGACAGAGCAGGGTGTGCTAATGGACGAGAGGGAAAGGGAGAAGGGGAGGGAGGGAGAATATAAATGTATATAACAATAATTAACAAAAATAAAAAGAGACCAAGAATTTGAAAGAGAGCAAGGGCAAGTCTATGGGAGACTTTGAAGGGGAAAAAGGGAAAGGAAAAATTAAGTAATTATATTATAATCTCAAAAAAATTAAAAGAAATATGGCCAGGCCTGGTGGTATATGCCTTTAATCTCAGCATTTGGGAGGCAGAGACAGGTGGATCTTAATGAGTTCAAGGCCAGCCTGGTCTACATACTGAGTTCCAAGATAGCCAGAGCTATTTAAAATTTTTCCTCACCACCTCCATGAGGATAGTTGGTGTAGGAGGTCCTTCTGTCTATGTGTTGCTTTCATTGGTTAATAAAAAAAACTGCCTTGGCCTGTAAATAGGGCAGAACTTAGGTAGGCAGGGAAGACAGAACTGAATGCTGGGAGAAAGAAGGGCAGAGCAAAAGAGACACCATGGAGCTGCCAGAGTCATATACACTGAATCTTTGCCAGTAAGCCACTGCCACATGGCAATATCCAGATGGATAGAAATGGGTTAAACTAAGATGTAAGAGCTAGCCAATAAGTTAGAGCTAATAGGCCAAGCAGTGATTTAATTAACACAGTTTCTGTGTGATTATTTCAGGTGTAAGCTAGCCGGGCGGCCTGGAAGAACAAGCAGCCCCCCTCCTGCAACAGATAGCCAATTAACAATGTCTAAGGTAACTTTTAGCTTCGGCATCTCACATTTCATCTGAAATTCAAAAATCAGCCATATTTGTCATATTTAATAAACCTATCTTCCCATATGCAGCTACCGCTGCCACCGAGGACCACGTGGATGTCCAGGGTCAGGTCAGCCACCTGAGTCCATGTTAGTGCCCGAGGACCACGATGCAGCCAGGGCCATGCAGATCTGAATGGCCTTTGCTGCTACCCAATGCCGTGGTGACATCTGAGCCAGAGCTGCAGCTGAGGGCCGTGTCTGGATCTGTGGCCTTACTGCAGCCAGGCTCTGTGTTACCATAGAAGGCCATGCAGACGCCCAAGGTCACAGGCCATGTTGGTGATGAGGGCCACACTGCTGCTGAGACCTTGTATACCTGAGTGGCTTGCACTGCCACCTGGGGCAATGGTGACATCTAGATCCAGCTGCTGCCAAGGACCATGTCTGGGTCCGTGGTCCTATTGCAGCTGGCCTCTCTGCTCAAGTCCAAGTCCCATATTGCCACCAAAGGTCACACAGAACATGGGGTTGGGGCCTTTGTGGTGTCCAGGGGCCAGGCCACTGCCAGAACAGTCCCAATCTGAGTGTTCAGTGCTTCCCCCCAGAGTCCAGGCCCAAGTTGCTGCTGAGGACCAGATCTGGGTCTATAGTCCAGCTGCAGCTGGGATCTGTTGATGTCTACAGCTTGTGTCAGGAGGCCATGGGAACCATGGGTGATGAAACCAGAGGGCCATGCTGAGCTGGCCCCGCCTTTCACTAACCCAGGGAAAGCTGGCTCAGCCTCTTGCTGAACTCTACAGCAAGCAAGCTGACCCATGCTCTCAGAGAGATGGCCCCACCCCTCACCACAGGTGAGAGAATTGACCCTGATGGTATGTAGGGGAGCTGGCTCCACCCCATCATCTGAGGAGGGTGGCCTCAGTGGCCTGGAATGACCAACTCACCTACCACCCAGACCCATAGCTGGGCCTAGGATTGGTCCACGCTAGCATCTACCCATCTAGGACCTGCTGAAGCTGGCGAAGGGACTGGTGCTGTGGAACAATACCAACAGGTCTACTGTGTGGCACACTGCCCCAGTGCCCCAGAGCAATGAAGAGGTCTACTGTGTGGCACACTGCTTCAGAGCAATGAAGAGGTCTACTGTGTGGCACACTGCTCCAGTGTCCCAGAGCAATGAAGAGGTCTACTGTGTGGCACACTACCCCAGAGCAATGAAGAGGTCTATTGTGTGGCACACTGCTCCAGAGCAATGAAGAGGTCTACTGTGTGGCACACTGCTCCAGAGCAATGAAGAGGTCTACTGTGTGGCACACTGCCCCAGTGCCCCAGAGCAATGAAGAGGTGTTGGAGAGGCGGGCAAGAAGAAGCAAAGAAGTTTTTTTGTTAGTTGGTTTGTTTTGTTCTTGCTTTTATTTGCTTTTTTTGATTTTTTTAAAATTTTCTTTTGGGGGACCACTGAAGGGGAGAGGGGAGGCTATGGGGGGATTGGGAGGTAAGCAGAATTGAGTGTAGGGATAAGTCCCGCCCCTTAGGGGGCGTGTTCGCCTCGGTCTAATGTTTACCTATAAATCTGGAGAGCGTGCTAGCAGCGCTTGCTTCTGCTTTCCTGGTCTCCGTGGGAATGGTGGTTCTGTAAGTCTATTTCCCCATTAAAGCTGTATATATTTTTACAATCTGTCTGCATTCGTTTACGCCATTACAATTGAGGTGTATGATGTGAAATTCCCAAAGAATCAATATTTTTTTAAAAAAGCACCTGGTTTCCAATGTTTTCTTCCTTTTTTATAATCTGCTCCACTGTTTCCTTCTTGCATCTTATCTCTCTTCTTGGTCCACACTTGCCCTTTATTTTCACAGTACACGACTCACGGGATGCTGCAGTGTTCACTTCTGAAGAAAGACCCGATCAGTTGGCTGAGCTTGTTGGTTCCGCCTGAGCGAACTCAACTGTCCCCACTTACATATCTGTAAGTCTTGCAGATGAGATTCGAGTCCCCAGGGTTTGGGGTTAACTGTGAAAACGAAGATGACTGAGGCTCCAAGTCCTTGCTGGCTATCCCAGGACTATTTATTAAATACTCTCCCATTTTTAAAGGCCACCACATCTTGAAAGAAACATTTGTGATCTTTATTGAACAGTTTCAAACAAATCCAGACCAGGTTTCACATTCTGAGTCTGATTCAAGGACACAGGTCATGCGGGAATAAGTACTATCCAGTGTGCTCCCTGACATATGCGAGTGTGCAGGTGTACATGGCAGATCTGCTCAGAAACCTGCTTGAAAACATGATTTAAAACCCCACATTACAGTTTACTACAATATAAATGTACTTAACAACTTCTAATTTCAAAACAAATTACCCCAGGAATCAACTACCCTTTAAATAAAAAATAATAATTTATGCTCTTCTTAAAGGAATTCCAACAACTTAAAATAGTTCCAACTCCATGTATGTACATATAACTTAGGGATTCTGGCGCGCGGCTCTGCTCATGCAGCAGTGGCATGCTGGCGAGGCTCACAGGGGCCTTTCAGAGAACGCGGTGTAGCTCCTCACTCTGGCGAAGAACAAAGGGGTGTACATCTTGTCAATCTCAAAAGCACTGACTGCAGTCTCACCAGTTGATCTAGAAACAAAGTACAAAACCATTGGAATGGGGAAATTCTAGTTTACGTGAAATCCCTGCATGTTCATACAGGGTGGGTTTAAAGTCTAAACAATGAAGGCACACTGTAAAACATTTAAAAACTTCCTTCAGAAACCATTTGTATTAGCTGCATAACATATAACCCCTGCTTGTATCATAACTTATTAAATAATTTTTTTAGAAAGTTAGGTTGTTTCTGATATTTGGCAATTAAAGTAATGTGTTATTCTTCATCATGACCCTCTACATATATGTAAAAGAATTTCCAAGTCAAAAGCTACTGACAAACCTGCAGCCAGTGTTAAATACAACAGAACTAATGATTTTGCATTTGATAATGGCAAAGTCCTAAGTGTGTGCGTGCTCAGGGGGCACTAATCATGCTACTGCATCCAAAGAGTGCACTCCTGAAGAGAAAGCAGCCAGGGCAGAAATCAAATGACTCTAACGAGTACAAGATGATGGCCACAAGCAGTTAAAAGCACTTCCTTCCTGGAGAGTGATTCTTACTTCCTACGGGGGCAAGCACAAACTGTGGCGACACAAACTGTAGCAACCCTCACTGGCTGCCTTCTACTTAAGGGTGTTACTGTGAAAAGTAGAAAACATCACCATTAGATCACAGAATCAAGAGGGGAAAGGCTGGCATGTGAGGGACCCACTGCCGTTCTTGGTAGGCGGAGCCTCCAAATGAGCATTGAGGAAGGTTGACCCTGCATGGTCAAGTCTGTAGAGCACATCCATGGGAGCCTGATGGAGGTGAGTCTTGTATTTATTTGTTGCTTTCATTGGTTAATTAATAAAGAAAACGGCTTCGCCCTGATAGGACAGAAAATTAGGTAGGCGGAGTAGACAGAACAGAATGCTGGGAGAAAGAAGCTGAGTCAGTGAGTCGCCATGATTGTCTCTTTCCAGACAGACGCAGGTTAAGATCTTTCCTGGTAAGCCAGCTCGTGGTGCTACACAGAATATTAGAAATGGGTTAGATCAATATGTAAGAGCTAGCCAATAAGAGGCTGAAACTAATGGGTCAGGCAGTGTTTAAAAGAATACAGTCTCCATGTAATTATTTCGGGGCATAAGCTAGCCATGCAGGAGGCCGGGTGCCGGGGACGCAGCCCCACCACTCCTATCACTACAGAGTGGCAAGCCAGGTGGTGTCAGGAGCCTGCCTCAAAACTTCTCTCCCAGAATTCTGAATTCAGCCTGCATGAAGAGCCCCAGAACACTAATCTTCTCTCAAGTCAGCAACCAATAACACTGGCAGTCACATGACCTAGCATTTCTGAACTTTTAATTTCTGTACTGCTCATTTTGATATTCTTAATTAATCAGGTGGTGTGCGAGGTCCTTTTGTTGCTTTTATTGGCTAATGAGTAAAGAAACTGACTTGGCCTCTAGTATGGGAGGAGGAAGGCAGAGTTAGGGAGACGCCATGGAGCCGCAGCCAGAGACAGACATGCTAAAAACTTTGCTGGTAGGTGATGTCACCTTGTGGTGATATACAGATAAATAGAAATGGGTTAAATTCATATGGAAGAGTTAGCCAATAAGAAGCTAGAGCTAATGGGCCAAGTATTGATTTAATTAATACAGTTTCTGTGTGATTATTTTGGGTCTAAGCTAGCCAGGAGGCTGAGAACCAACAAGCGGTCCCCTACAACAATTAGGTAACCAGACTAAACCCTAGCTCACAGAATTAAGAGTTTTAAACAGGAATCACCTACCTAATATTAACATTAGGCTTTGGGTTATACTGAGCACTATTTTAAAAACAGATAATTTTTAAAATTATGTAAATATAATTTTTAAAACCATTGTATAATCTCTAAAAACAGTCCAACAGAAATGAAGTAAAAGGCATTAACGTGACATGTAGGAAAACGACCTTTGAGATGAGCCTACAGCAGTCAATGAAGGAGCACTGTGTTCACAGCGTCAGGCCTCAGCTCCACAGAAGGAATGTCCCCTTCTTATGGAGGGGTTGCGGGCACTGAAGCTTGACCTCCCGCACTTTGACTCCTGAGCGGAAGCACTGACTGGGCAGGAGTGGCAAGGCTCCACTTCCTCACTCACGCTCAACTGTTTTACATTTGAGCCTCTCTTTTCTTTCTTTCTTTCTTTCTTTCTTTCTTTCTTTCTTTCTTTCTTTTTCTTTTCTTTTTTTTTTTTTTTTTTAGGTTCATTGTAGTTTTACACTGTGGTTTTACTTTGTAACAAGATACTGAAGAATTCCAAACATATCAAGCTTCTCATGCTGAATATAAAGTATACTTTTATGCTAGTCCTAGCTTCTTTTATTTTAAAATTTGGTCTTGTGTGTATGGTTATTTTGCCTGCATGTGTCTGTACACCACGTGTGTGTCTTGTGCCTGTGGAGGCCAGAGAAAGCACCAGATGCCCTGGAACTGGAAATACAGATGGCTGTGAGCTGCCAAATGGCTGCTGCAGATTGAACCTGGGTCCTCTGGAAAAATCAGCAAACAGCCTTAACTGCTGAGCTGTCTCTCCAGGCCCTAATCTTGGCAGTCTTTCCTGCATTCACCTACTTGTATGTAACGTGACAAGAGTGGTGGATCCAGATGAGTTTGTTGAACCTCTGGTGGCCACTGGAACACAGCTGCAGCCCCACATGAAAACTGTGATCTGCTTCTTGTACAGGAACACGACGAAAATATCTGTACTTATAGTCAAGTGGTTTCTGTAAAAGAAAAGACTCGTGAGCTATGATAACTGTGTACGGACATATGATGTCAGAGTCACACTACATGTAACTTAATAGTTACACATTGCAGACTTCAAAAGGAGCAAGTAAAATACCAGGTCTGCCCCCACCATCACAGTAACTTCATGTAAAATACATGCTGAAGAAATGAGGACCAGGGAAGTTAAACCCAGCAGTTTCAGAAATAAAACTTCTATCTACTAATATAGTTTCTTCTATTAGGAAATACTCTTTAAGGGCTGGAGAGATGGCTTGGCAGTTAAGTACACTGGCTCCTCTTATAGAAGATTTGGGTTCAATTCCCAGCACCCACACAGCAGCTCACAACTGTCTGCAACTCTGGTCCCAGGGGATTCAATGCCCTCTTCTGACCTCTGCAGCTACCAGGCACACACATGGTACACAGACAAGCATGCAATCAAAGTATCCATACACAAACAATAAGCAAAATTTTTAAAAAAATCTTAAGGCAGAAAGTGATAAATTGGTGAAGGCTATTAAAGAAAGCATAGACTGAGGCATGATGACACATGCCTTTAATCCCAATTCTGGGCAGAGATAGGTGGATCTCTGTGAATCTGAGGATTCCTAATCTACAGAGTGAGTTCCAGGCCAGTCAGGGTTATAAAGTAAGACCTTATCTTATATATATATATATATGCATTACACACAATAAACATATATGTGTATATATTATATATACATATATAGTATTACATTATATATAATTTTTATATATATATATAATGTTTATAAAAAAGCACAGAGTACAGCTCATCTTTTACAACAACAATAAAATAGTCCATAGACAAATGGGTGTGATGAATTTCATTCTAATAATACTTTTGCAAATTAAGAACACTGTGACTGGTTTCGTTATAAAAGGATACCGACGTGCTACATGGGAATTCCTAAATGTTTTTATTAGAAGTAAACTAATGATGCCATCAGAAAACACACAGTCACAGCCAAAGTAATTATCTCTGGTCTTCAGAATGTTGCACCACAACATTCCAGGAGCCTATCAAAGGAGGCAGGGAAGCCAGGGATTTGGTCTCAGGATGATGGGACTCACAGATAAGCCCCTGCACTGTCTCACTATATGACACTAGGAAGAGAGAAGGACCCACAAAAACTGCCACTTACATAGGCAACAGACACGCACTTGCTCCAGCTACCTCACAAGGGATGTGACAGATACGCACTGTGACTTTTCACCAGGATTGGACAAAGGAACTTAGAGAAAGGTGTGAAAATAATAACTCTTTAATCTGCCAAGAATTTGGAGCACTGCAGACGGTGACATATATTAGTAAGCATAATTCTACACAGAAACAGAAGTGGGTAGCTTTTTTTCTCAACAAAATGCTCTCCCTGCAAGATTGGCAAAAGAGTAGTCTGTGCAGGTGGCGCAGGAAGCAGCAGGCCCCCTGGTGGACAGAGACATTCCTACGTGTAAGAATCCTAGGATAATTTTCTGGAAAGACAAACACACTGTTTCAGATAAAAGAGCAGAAAACTCCAGCTGTGCTGGTAGACCTGTTAGAGGTCAGCACCCATCTTACCCCGGAAGACCACTGTGTTCCTAGCTGGGAACGCACGGAAGAATGTGGGCTACAGAACAGGAACACCACCAGTTCCATGGGGCATACTCACGTCTTCTTTTTTCTTAGTTAGTACAGCAAATACTTTGGTCTGATTGTCCGCATCTTGTGACAAGCGATAATGACCCAGCAAAATTGCATCCGTTCTAAGAAATAATAAACACATCTTAACTCAACCAGTTATAGTTACTGGAGTAATCTAGGAAACTGAGCTACACCACCACCTGCTCAACTCGCCTGCAAATGGCTACTAGGACGAGAATGAACTTTAACTCCGAAGCCCCAAACCTATTACAAAGGCTGCCTAGGGAAAGGCTTCCGGAGACTGTTTCCCCCAAGCCCTGTGCCTGCTTTTAAGGCATACATATTCAGCCAGAAGAGGTTAAATCTGAAAATATGGACTGTCTAGAAAGCTATATAAAAACACTACCTGGTGTTCCTAGTTCTTAAACGGGGAACAATGGACTGAGGCTCCTCGGGAGTTGTCAACATCATCACATGGCCATCGGGAAAGAATCTTATGTACCTAAATAAAAAGAAAAACACCAACACCACTACACACACAATATAAAACATGCCCTTATTAGTTTGCAGTACCTACACTTGATCATAGCTGTGAAACCCAGACTGAAATACCATCAGCAAAGCACTGCTAAGATAGGAACGCATGCACGACAAAGTCAGCCTATAAGGACAACTAAGGCATTCTATAAACTCCCTTGGGGATCTGCTGACCTTTTCATTTTACTCACTGGATAAACATTAACTTGGATCTTTTCGACCCAGATTCTTTAAAGCCACAGATGCAGGCCAGAATGTAGCTTAATTGACAGAGTAGTCACTTAGCACAGACAAGGCCCTGTGCTGACCCCCAGCAGCATAAAACTAGGTGTGGTGGTATATTTCTGCAATTCTTAGCAATCAGGGGGCGGAAGCTGGAGGATCAGAAGTTCCAGGTCATCCTTAACTAGTGAGTTTGCAGCAAGCTTCAAACAATAAAATAAATTACAAAAACAAAACAACAACAACAAAAACAACTTGGCTCTTTTCTTAAAATTCTCTATTTCCCTAAGGCACTAATGAACACCCAACAAAGTGGGACCCAATAACCAACATACCAGCACTAATCTACTTATTCTCAGCAGCAGTCACATGTACTAACACTAGCTGGGGACAAGCTTTGTACGTTATAACTAAGAAAAAGGGCTCTGGACTGCAACTAGGGGCTGAAGGACTTATAAAATTTATATTAATCTTTTGGTTTTTGAGTGCAGTTCTGTCATAATACTGGATAAAAATACTGAGGATCACTCTGTGGATAAACCATAAGCAACAGAAAACAGACTGAATAACTAAGGAGCTGACACTGGCGAGAGCTCTCACGCACCCCGTGTACACAGCTCTACCTGTAGTATTCCACTTGGTGCCAGGCTCTATAGAAACCATCCAGAGACTGCTCTCCCTGGCGGATATATGTGGTTTTACTGATGTACACGCCTAGAAAAAAAAAGTTGTCTTAAAAGTACATAAATACAATTTAAGTCAGAATCATATACCATAGTGTTGTTTCCCTTAATTATGCTCATACATACTTTAGTCTATTACAGAAATGTACTTAAACAGTGCATTTATCAAAATGACCACTGCAGATCATGACATCTCCTGAGTTGAACTTACCATCAAAGCGAACACGAGGCCGTTCTAAAAACATCTCTCTCCAGGATGAGTACGGGACGAGTTTCATACAGCCTCTGCCCCACACTTTCAAGCAAGCCAGACGCCATATTTCAGGGTCTCTAGGTAGAAAGCACATCACCAATAAGTGTTAAAAGCTAAATCCTTAGAAGCAATGAATATTTTGACTACCATGCATTTCTTTTTAATTTGACAATTATTTGTTGAGCTCCTTCAAGACACTGTCTCAAGCGGCAGGCAGAGGACCTTTTGTTTACTGGTGAGAGGGATATGCAGATAGAGTGCTCAGTGTAAAATCCAACCACAGAAGTAGTTAGACAGGAACAACACTGTTCAATAAACTGGTCCTTTGGGCAGGGTGACCACAGGGACAGGGAAGACTATCCTGGCAGGTGTGGCCAGTGCAAGGTTTGGGTTGGAGCGTGAATGATGGGATCCGCAAAAAGCCAGTATGAGCACAGGCTGCAGAAGAGAGTGAGCTGAGCAAGACGGAGGAGGAAGCCTGCAGCAGGAGAGTGCCAGCTTCCCAGAGCTGCAGGCCACTAGAAACTGAGCGTGACCATGCTTTCAAAGGACAGCTCTGGGAGAGATGGGGTAAGGAAAGGTGACAGCATCGAGACAGCACCAACAGAGCAAAGTTAGTGCATTCAAGACAACATCAGGGACATGGGATCCCATTCTACACCCTGAAGGAAACAAACAAACTGCTAAGCAAAGACGAAGGATCCAAGGGAGCTGGACAGAGTCCTTGCCAGGACTGCCACAGAGAATCCAACAGCAAAGGGAAACTGCATCCTGTCGCTGGGTGAGGGAGAGCTCTACAAACAGCAAGAGTGGCAAGAGCCCTAAATGGAAGGGCAATGCAGAGAATGGAAGAACTGCAGCTTCGGTGCCAACTGCTGGGGACACGTTGTCTTTGTGCTGCCAAGAAAAGGAAAGTAGCTCAGTGTTGGCAACAGCAGTTCAAGAGCTGGCTGGCAGCTCTAACTGTGGGACCTCACAGGCTATGGGGGAGGGCTGTGTGCTGGGAAGTGAACCCAAGGCCTTGCACATGTGACACAAGCACACAGCCACTGCACTATCTACAGGGGTTTAATACAGTTAGTTCCAGGAGTTGGCTGCTGTAAGAGTGGCTGCCATGCTTCACAAGGAAACTCACAGTTCCCTGATGGCAGAATCTAAGCTGCTACAACAACAGCCAGTGTTAGATATCCTGCAGCCTTAGGGTGAGTGGAACATCTGATGCTGGCAGGAAGCCCTGGCCTGTGCGCCTCCCAGCCACTCAGCGTTCTCAGATCAGCAGGTGGCACTGCCTCAAGCTAGAGTCCCATCTGCATTTTTCCTGGGGGTACTTGGGGGGGTGTCTCTTGGCACTGCAGCTGATGAGAGGGTCCCAGCTTTACCTGTGTCTGCCTACTTCCAGCAGCTCCAGGAATACAGCTCCTAGAGTCGCTACCTGGTGCCATCTGCACTCTGTGGGAATGGGGCAAGGGTTCTTCTCCAGCCTGTTGCCTTGAGACTAGCTAGCTGTGAGTGCCAAAACCCAGCACCATCCACCACTATCTCTCAGAACCTGGGGAAAAAAACCTGATACACTTTCAACCCAGGTTCCCCAAAGCCCTGTGTGTTTATAGCTTGACCCTCAGTTAAGGGCTACTAGGAGGGGGCAGAATGTTAGCAGGCAGAAGCTTTGTGCCCTTCAAAGGATTAACAGGACGCTAGTTTCTTCCTACCCTTTCTTCCAACTACCATCAAGTCGACAGCTGCCCATACCACATATTCCAAACCATTATGTTCTGCCCTCCTGCAGGCCTCGAGGCAACAGACCAAAGACCAACACCATCACCCAAAATAAACCTCAAAACAGAACTCTACCACAAGTCCCATCTGTGCCCACAGCTCTAGAACCCCCAAAGCTGTCATACACACATGGCTCCCCAACAGAAACTAGGAAAGACCTCCCCCGTCCACAGCATTAGTGCTGCAGCTGCTGGGGCCAGAAAAGCACTGGCAGTGCCCGGACCCAAGCCTGTCTTACTCATGCCCTGCACTTCCAAGACTGACTACCAACGTTTGCCGCACACAACCTAGGGACATTTTATCCACATCCTGCAGACAACAGATACCAAAACCACAAGACCCAGAACTATAGACACTCAACCCATAGGATCTAGTACAGCCACCATATCCGGTATCCCCAAGAATCACAAACCCAACTCTTACCCACATAAGCCCCTTAAGGCCTGTGTACACGGGCCACAGCTGTTGGTGCCAAAAGATAACTTGTATTTGTCACTTGAGACCTGGTTCCCACAAGCGGCTATCAGAGGTCCAAGTCCCAGAGCCACCCACAATTGTCCCTTTGCATCCTATTACTTCTGGGGTAACTGATGCCACAGACCTCACCACTAATTTGGTTTTTATCACATGGAATCTAGGCAAGGTGACATCCTACCTCATGGCTCCCAAAACTGGACACTGGCACCAAAGTCCAGGCATTTCCCACATCTATCCTAAGAGTTGTGACAAGGTCTTTTTCAAATCCTATGGTTCAAGGACCACAGCTGTGGGCATCACAGACCTTGGTATTGCTGGTGCTTGTCAGGACGGACCTAAGGACACCTCTGGGCATCTCATACAATCAGGACCCAGAGGAGCCTGAGGACACACGAGTCTGTGGTGACTCACTGCAGTCTAGACGATCAGGTGCTCAGAGACACCGCTGACATCAAGCAGAGGCAAAAAAAATCAATCACAAAGATGTCATACATTTAAGCTCCCATCTAAGCAGAGCCAAAGCCCCAGCTGACTCTATATCCCATCTAAATGGGGGAAGAATATTTCCAAGAAGTACAAGAAATAAAAACAAAAGGAGATGAGATAGATTACTTCAAAATAAGGTTTCTTTCTGGGTCAATGGATGGCTCAGAAGGGATGGCACTTGCTACTAAAACTGATGATCTGAATTTGGTCCCTGGGACCCAGATGGTGGGGGAGAACACTGACTCCAATGAGTTGTCTCTGGCCTGCACAGGCATGGCGAATGCTGTCCACATACATGTACATAAATATAATAATTTAAAAGGTTTCTTTTAAAAGAAAGAAAACATCTTAGCATGTAGAGATAACCTAAAGAATGGGAGAAACACACTGGCCAAATCTGCACACATGAGAGAGGTGACATTTATAAGAAATTCTAAATACTTAATAGCAAAAAACACCAATAAGCTAATTAAAACATGAGCAATAAATCTAAACAGACATTTCTCAAAAACAGATATTTTGATGATAAACAGGAACATAAAAAAAAGTGTTCTATACCACCAATCATCAGGGAGAGGCAAACAAAACATTGGTATCACATACTTCATGAAGAATACTCCATATGAAGAATACAAATTAGTACAGTCATGCAGGTTCCATGAGAGATGCAAATAGGGCTGTCACATGATGCAGCAATCCCAGTAATGGGTAAGCATCCACAGGAAATGAATCTGTGTATAGAGGCATCTAAACCTCACTTCACTGCAGCACTGTTCACATAGATAGCAAACAGCAGGAGAATGGACTTTAAAAACCATAGCACAGCAAAGAAAACCAGCCTACAAACCACAATCCCAGAGAATTTAGACAACAATGAGGACACTAAGAGAGACTTACATAAATCTAATCTACATGGGAAGTAGAAAAAGACAAGATCTCCTGAGTAAATTGGGAGCATGGGGACCTTAGGGGAGGCTTGAAGGGGAGAGGGGAGAGGCAGGTAGGGGAGCAGAGAAAAATGTAGAGCTCAATAAAAATCAATAAAAAACATAGCACATATATACACTGCAACACTATTTAGACATAAAAAGAATAAAATCATGCAGTTTGTATCAACTTGGATGGAACTATGGGTCATTAAGTTATGTGAAATGTAGTGACAACTGCCACACATCCCACTCATTATGCAGGATCTAAAAAAGTCAGTCCTATAAAAGATGAGTACAATGGTGGCTATCTGCTTATGTCACTGGGAAGAGGAGTAGAAGAGGGGGGCAGGGGTTGATCAATGGCACTAAGTCACAGTTAGGACAAGAAGGGCATGTGCTGTGACATAGTAGAGAGGGCATCAAGGTCAATATGCTGTGTATTTTCAAACAGTACAAGAATTTTGAGTTTCCACCATGAAGAAAGAAATAAGCCAGGTATGGTGGCATTAACCTGTAATCCTAGCACTTCAAAGGCTGAAGCATAGAGATTTGGAATTAGAAGACAACCTGAAATAAACAGATATAGTTCAAGGCCATCCTGGGCTACACAGCAATACCTAGTCTCAAAATAACAAATGCTAAGATATAGTTTTATAAAAAGTACTTGCCTAGTACAAAAACAGAAGTGAATATGGTTAATGTGATTATACAGTATGTAACATACACATATCATACATTATATAGAACTATTAATATAGAAATTACTTTTACCTTTTCATGCATTAGCTAAAATAATAAAATTAGGTTCATGCTGATAGAACCAGGACCTGGGAGGCTGAGTCAAGAGGACTACTTTGCACTTGAGGCCAACCTGGGCTACACAGTGAGTACCAGGCCAGACCTTATCTCAAAACCCAAAATAAACCAACAAACTCTTCGAAACAAACAAAAACGCCACCCGGTCCTGTTCCTATGAGAACCACCCTTCAGACACAGGAAGATAGAGCTGTTCCCAGAGAGAGAAGATTTTTCCCCAGCAGACCTGTGACAGGAACATTAGAGAGTTTCCTAAGATAGAAGAAAACAGTACTGATAAACAACACAAATACCTCATGTTCAAACTACAACATCAAGAACTCAAATATAGGGACTAAGCGAATTGACTGCTCTTGCGGAGGATCTTGGCTCAGTTCCCAGCACACACAGCAGCTCACAACCATCTGTAACTTCAGTTCTAGTGGACCCAATACCCTGTTCCGGCCTCTTTAGACATTAGGCACATACGTGGCGCAGACATGCATGTAGACAAAATATTCGCACACGTGAAATAAAGTCTTAATTTCTTTTAAGAATTTGAACATAGAGGGAGTGGAATCAAAGTGTGGAGGGCAGAGTTTGTGTGCAAACTGGTGTCAGCTTCAAATAATTATTAACATGACTTTTGTAGCTTTCATGGTAAATCCAAGTACAAACCTGTAATAGACACACTACATATAAAAAGCAGGAAATAAAAACATGCTGCTAGGCAAAACCACCTCACCCAAAACAGACAGGAGAGGGAAGGGACTACAGGCTAACTAGAAAACAATGACAACAATAAATTCTCTCATATCGGGAATTACCTTATATACAAGATCGGCTTTCCAACTGAAAGACAGACGCCTGCACAGAGGACTCTGTCAAACTGACCTCTGACCTCCATCCATGCTGTGGTACTTGGACACTCACACACACACAAACACACAAATAAGTAATATGATAAAAACTGTTTTAAAAAGTCATGTTGAACTGTCACTTGTCTCTTGTTAGATTCTGAAACAAGGGGAATCTGGCAAACGTTAACCAGCTATGGGGAGAAAGGGACTGTACCTACTGGAATGAGTGGACACAGTACAGTCACTACTGAAGGTGGTAGAGGCTAAAATAGTACAAATATAATCATATGATCTAGCAATCCTACTACTGGGTATCTTTTTTAAAAAATTAAAGCATTTATTTGTGTACGCACATGAGAGAAAGAGAGAAAGTGTGTGTGTGTGTGTGCACATGCGCGCACACGCATGTGCCAGGGTGTGTCAGTGCCCTCAGAGGCCAAGAGGAGGGCATCAGATCTCAGAGTCAGAGTTACAGGTAGTTGTAAGCTGCATCCCACAGTGCAAATATATTTTAAAACATCATACTATAAACAATAAATATATACAATTTCTTTCTGTCAGTTAAAAAAAAAATCCCTCTGGTGGTTACAGAAAAAAAATGTTCTATGGGTCCAGGAATAAAAGCAAGGCCATAGAGAATGTCACCAAATTTATTGAGACCAGGGGAAACAGTGGCCAAAGCTGACTGGTAGCAGTAGCAGAGAAATGGCTGACTGGACATACATTGTGAAGATAGCAGCCGAATTTTTTACAGTGAAAATAAGAGAGGCTGAGGAGATGGCTCAGTGGTAAAGGGTCTATCATTCAATTATGAGGTCTGGAGTTGATTCCCAACATCCATATAAATGCTAGGTGGACATGGCTGCTACACACACACTCAACACACTCAGCCCTGTAGAGACAAAGGAGCCCCACAGCAAGCTAGTTAGTCAAACCTGCCAACTAAGCAAGTTCTATGTTCTAGACTGACCCTGTCCCCAATATATAAGGTTGACAATAATAGAGGATCTAGGCAGTGGTGGCACACTCCTTTAATCCCTGCACTCAGGAGACAGAGACAGTTGGATCTCTGTGAGTTAAAGGCCAGCTAGGTCTACAGAGCAAATTCCAGGACTCCACAGGCTCCAAAGCCACAGGGAAACTCCTTACTCAACTTCAGGTCTGTAAATGCGCAGACACACATGTGTTCAAAAACATCCAACACATACTCACCTACACCACATAAATGCAAAAAACTAAGTGTAAGCTGTATTAAAAAGACATATTTTGTTATAATTCAAAATACTTTTAAATCCTACTCGATAAAAGATAGCATCTTCAACAAATGGTCCTAGTCAAACTGGATAGTTACATGTTGAGGAATGAAGCTACATCCCTATCTCTTGCCCTACACAAAACTCAACTCCAACTGGATCAAGAACCCCAATCAAGTAAGATTTGATAGAGAAGAAAGCACAGAACACACTCCAACTAATAGACACAGGAAGGACTTTCTGAACATGATTGGGACAGTACAGGCAGTAAGAGCAACAATTATTAACGTCTGGAGGGATGGTTCAGTCATTAAGAGCACTGACTACTCCTCCAGACGACCAACGCTCAATTCTCAGCACACACAAGGCAGCTCACAACTGTCTGTAACTCCAGTTCAAGGGGATCCAATACCCTTACACAGACATAAATGCAGGCAAAACATCAATGCACATAAAATAAAAAATAAACCTTTAAAAATGTTTTATAAGACCAATAATTGATAAATGTGACTTAATAAAATTGGAAAGCTTCTGTAGAACAAAGGGCACCATCATGTGAGTAAAGAGATTGCTACAGAATGGAAACTCTACCTGCTACGTATCTGATAGGAGGATTAGTATCTAAAATACACAAATAATTCATCAAGAATTGTTTCTTGACTAAACACCAAGAAAATAACTACCTATCAAAAATTTGGGCAAGAATCTAAACAGATCTCAAAAGAAATACAAATGTCTAGGTCCTCTGAGAGTCCTAATGCTCTTAACCACTGGGCCATTCCTCCAGCGCCAGGTTTCCTTATTTTAATAATTCCTCATTTTATGATGATATGTCAAGTTTCATTCCAGAAATTTTGCTTTATTTACCAAACTGACATGTCTTCCCACCTATAATTAATGGAGTAATACTGATCGGTTGTCCAATTTAAAAGAATAGGCAGCAATCCAATGCTGCTTAGTAGATATTTATGCAACAGACCAATACAGAATTATTACAAACCCAGGCTTTAATTCAAATAGTTTGTGCAAAATATTAGATTCTAAATGGAATTAGGCTATTTAAAAATAATGCATTTCAATTTTAAGGACTTAAGTTATAAAATAAATTCCACATGCTAAGGACTAAATATGTATTTTTGTATAAGAAACCTCTGAAGAATCAGATACAAATGACTTCATATTGTGCTATAATACTCTTCATACAACAGCATTTTAAGGTATGCACTTGTTAATTTAAGGAGTCAAAACAAAAAGTCTAGTAGAGCTAAATTTAAGTCATTAACACCTAATGGGTTTAGAGTTATTATACGAACACTGTGAATGTATTTTCTTCCACATCAGCTGAACTGTCATGGGAGCCGTGGAAGTAGTCAATGTGACCACATCTGCTTCAGTGTCTATACTCTGGAAATCCAGCACATTCTAATTTTTAAATGTTGTTATTCAAGAAAAATCACATTGAGTAGTTTTGCACAGTTTCTATTTAAGCTCTTACTCCAAACATCAAGGTTTGTTTGTTTTGTTTTTTGTCAAAACTGACAAAAGGCTATCATCTTTTTCTTACTGTCTAAGTCATTTCTAAAAACAAGTACCTGGCACAGATATAGAATCCTCTGCACACCAGTGACAACTGCTCTAACGATCTGAGATCCAAGTCACTTGAAACCACCCATCGGAAGATGTACATCAGGACCTCCATAGGCAGGACTGCAACAGAAAATCAGCCTTCAGTGACTCCCTTATTCTCTTGGTGCACTTGTGCATTCTGAGAACCCTGTACATCACAGCCTCATACTGCTCAGACACAGACTGAACACACCTAACTACCCAGCAGAAACAATAGCTCCTACACCGATACATGGGAATCTTTATTTTTCGGGAAAGATTTGGTGCTACTGAAAGTACCATTCTCCCCTGCACAATTATTTTACATTAAAATAAATTATTAAAATATATTTAAAACAATGTGATTCATATAGGTAACTGTGGATATTCTTCACACTGTGTGAATATATGCCACTGTGACTGGTTTAATAAAAAGCTAAACAGCCAGTAGTGAGGTAATATTTTCAAGGCAGAGAGAATGCTGGGAAGAAGGACAGAGTCTGAGAAGACACCAGGAGATGCAGAGTGATCAGGATGGGAAGTACATAGATGAGGTAAATGTGCCTTGGGGTAGCACATAGATTAATAGAAATGGGTTAATTTAAGCTATAAGAGCTAGCTAAAGTCAGGTGGTGGTGGTGCATGCCTTTAATCCCAGCACTTAGGAGCCAGAAGCAGATAGATCTCTTGTGAGTTCAAGGCTAGTTTGGTCTACAGAGTGACTTCCAGAACATCCAGGACTGTTTCACAAAGAAACCCTGTCTCAAAAAACAAAAACAAAAAACAAAGCAAGACAAAAAAGGCTAGCTGAAAACAATCCTAAATTCGAGCATTTCCTATCTCTGTGTGGTTATTTGGGAGTGGTTGGCAGGACAGAGCTGATCTGTGGTCATTCGGAGAAACTTTGCCTACAAATGGCGCCCACTGTCAGGCAACACAGAGCCACATAAAATCTGAGATCAAGCTTTAAAAAAGATTTTAAACACATAAAAAAAGAGTCAAAATCGGCTTCCTGGTAATTGCCTTCTCTCAGGTAGGCTTGGTGCTAGCAACAGAGGCATGGCTCCTAGAAGAGGCAGCTTCCTGGCTCAGTGCTAGCAGCAAAAACAGCCATGGCCCTTTTAAGAGGTCCTGCTACTGAACACTGCACTTCTCAGGGGCAGCATGGACCCCAAAACTTCCCAGAGTTGGGGCATAAACATGGCTCCCTGGCACCTATGACATGAGGCTAAGCTCTCAGGGAATCAAGAGGGGAGGAGCCAGCCGCCAACATGCCATGAGCTAAGTTACACAGTGGTTTAAGTTTTGCTCATGCAGACAAAAAAGATTACAGATACATATTAAGACAAATCCAGACAAAGGAAACCTCTAGATAGGTTACAGTGAATTTAGAATATACACAGGCTTGGGGGTGGGGGGGAGTTATACAGTTATAGAATAAAAAATAGTTTAAAAATAATAAAGTCCTTAAGAAGTGTGTGTGTGTGTGCGCATGTGCGTGTGTGTATATATATTAAGTCATGTAAAGATGGGAAATACACAGGGTCTAGATCCTGTATGTTATTGTGTTGTTCTGAATTTTTTGACTCTTGATAAAGGACCGATAGCAACTTAGAAACATTTGATTATTAAAGCTGCTAGATTAAACCAACCAATATATTTTTAAAATCTATCAATTTCAAAATGGAAGTCAAAAGGTGTGTTACGTTGGGAGAGAGGTTATGCTTTTAGGCTATGAGTTGATCCCACATTGATATGGATCAGGTTTGATCAGGGAAGACCTCCTGAAAATCCTGGCTACAGACATAAAGAAATAAACCTAGAAAAACTACAAAACACATAATGTTTATTTTACCTGCTCAAACATCAAACAAACTAAATTATCTTTGGTTAGCTTGTGTACAACACACAGTCTATACTTGGATTAATACAGACATGTATGTTATCTTTTAAAGTTTATTTGTATTTTCAAAACAAGGGGACCAGACACCAATGAAAATGGGTGGCCTAGATGATCCAGCATCTCAGAATGCCTCTGCTATAGTCTCCTTAGAATTCTGCATCCAGAACAGCTTCAAGGCTGCTGGCTGAGATGGTCCAGCCTCACAAACTACTCCAGTCAAGACTTAACAATCATCTTGATTTTCCTAAGGTTCCCCCCAAAGATAGCAGCACTCACTGAGAGCAGGAAGTAGTCTTAAAAAAACAACACCCATTCCCAAAAAGTGGATTATGGATGTTGCCAATGTTTGAGGGGTTGGTTACAGGCTGTTATTAGTCATAATCAGGAAAAAAACAAAACAAAGGAGTTAAATCCAAAGATCTCTAATGGAAAAAAGGAGGATATGATATAGAAATGATGAGATAAAATGGTAAATTGTTGAATCTACTTTAATCCAAAAACATTGATCTCAAAAATATTTTAAATTGTCATGGATTTAAATTTAGTGATACAAATCTAAAGTTAATTTTGTTATACTATTTGTGTGTTTCTACTCTTATTTGGAGTATTGTACTTATGCAGCTCATTTTAAAATGTAATGTATAATCAGGAAATACAGATTAGTAGTCATCTATAATAATCAAACTTGTAGTCACATTAGGTTATGTTTTTAAGGTTAAACAGATGTATTTAGATAGATAAAAGGTCTTCAAACACTACAAAGACCTATGTAATGTGGCATTTAATATGTTTAATAACCTAAGGCTTTTCATGACAGTGAGACATGTCTGTTCCTGACAGCACTAATTTACTTCAAAAGAAGATAAATACCAAAGAACCTCCATATGAAGTTTGCTGTCTTTATGACAAAATTTGGGCAAAAAAACCTCCCCTTGCCTCAGTTGTTATCCAAACTGGACCAGCAGGATGCAAAAGAAAGCAACTGCCAAACTTTGCCAAGACAAGGTAGGACATTCCTTGCTTCTCAAAAAAGTCTATCAGAAATACTAGACCTATAAGCCAAAGATGGATGTTCCAACGTTACAAAAGAACTTTGGTTGACTGTCCAGGCATCCAGATGTCCCTGTCATTAGGTAACATTACACTTCTCTGGGGTCTTTGATCAAGTTAAAGACTAAATATTTAGAGTTAAAGTTTTTCATAGCCATGATAAAAAGCAAATTAGGTATAAAATGTTAGACTCACAAAGACAAGATAAATAATAGAATATTTTCTCTAAATTTGCCAAATACAAATCAACTGGATATCATAACTGTAATTCTCACTTGATAACTGTTTTTGTTATATGTAGTTTTACTATGTTAAAATTAAAACGTTTCTTATTTAGACAATAAAAGGGAAATGTGCCGGGCGGTGGTGGCGCACACCTTTAATCCCAGCACTTGGGAGGCAGAGGCAGGTGGATCTCTGTGAGTTCGAGGCCAGCCTGGTCTACAAGAGCTAGTTCCAGGACAGGCTCCAAAACCACAGAGAAATCCTTTCTCGAAAAACCAAAAAAAGAAAAAAAAAAAAAAAAGGGAAATGTGATCACTGTGATGATCAGTAGCTAAGCATGATTTGGGGGGCAGAGAGGATGCTGGGAAAAAAAAGGCAGAGTCATGAGCTGCAGAGCAAGCAGGATGGGAAGTATATAAATGAGGTAAACAAGCCTCAGGGCAGCCCATTGATTAACAGAAATGGGTTAATTCCAGTTATAAAAGCTAGCTAAAAATAAGCCTAAGCTATTACTAAGCATTTACAATTAATATTAAGTCTCTGTGGTTATTTGAGGGTGGCTGGCAGGACAGAGCTGATCATAGACAGTCCTCATAAAAAACTCGGCCTACAGTTAACACTAAAGTTATTTTTATTTAAGAAAGTTTTAAACAGTCCTCCCATAAATAAGCAGTATTTAGTAAATGAAAATGATAACTTCTGAACATTTGAGGACTACTGTACACTCTGTTTATTAGCACCAGTGTTCCTCCAGCTTCCAAAGGGCTTCACTGAAAAAAGTATGGCACCCCAATCTCCTGCATCACCAGTTCTGTTGTTTCAGATTCTAAAAACCACAGATTTACATCTCTAGCTATTTCTATAACTAGATCGCCCATCACATCAGACTGTACACCAAGGCTGGAGTGTTTCTGAGTGAAAACACCCGAGAAGCCACACCTGATATGTGAGTCTGACTGGTCTCCAGCTCAGGCTGACACAGTCTGAGCACAGACTCCTGGAATGTGAGCTGCTGCTGGAAGTACGACAAGAGATCTGCCATCTTGCTGCCATCGTCGCTGTCTTCCATGCTGCAACAAGAGAACAAGAGGAGTACGAAACTCAGTGCCTCAGATCAGAAGTGCACACAGTTAAAACTGCTACAGCACCTTCAAAGGGCTTCAGAAACTCATCTAAGAAACACGCTTTCTTACTACGGTAAAAAGATGTGCTAATGTGTGTCCTGTCTTGCTAGAAAGTACCATACCATGCTTCCCCAAACAAAAACGTTTTGGTAATTACGCAAAAAGTTAAGATTTTTAGGCTCAGCCGGGCGGTGGTGGCGCACGCCTTTAATCCCAGCACTCGGGAGGCAGAGGCAGGCGGATCTCTGTGAGTTCGAGGCCAGCCTGGTCTACAAAGGGAGTTCCAGGACAGGCTCCAAAGCTACAGAGAAACCTTGTCTCGAAAAAACCAAAAAAAAAAAAAAAAAAAAAAAAAAGATTTTTAGGCTCAGGTATTGAGATTTAATTAGTTTAATTGTACATATTTTATGAGTTAGTGAAAACATTGATTTGAAATTTTGTGTAAATTATTTAATGAATTTTTTTGTGTGGGGGGGAGTTTGTCTGAGGGTATACCATGAAGAGCCCTCAGGGGCTGGAAAGTTTAAAACGGCAATTAATACTGACTTCAGCGGATGTCTATAATACACCTTATCCAATTCTTAAATGCTGATTTTTTTCTGTGTTAAAAAACACTGGTTCTGGGAGGAAGAAGAGGACCAGCAAGGAGGAAGGAAAAAGAACAAAATTTAATTACACCACAGGCACACACCCAAAGATGAAGGTCATCATTTTGTTTGCCACTTTAAGCATATATAATGAAAAATGTAAGTGAATTATTTCATGACAGAGCAAATAATAAAGCACCAAATAACTCTTTAGTAAACTCTATGTAATAAAGCAGGTGGTGGTGACACAAATTTTTAATCCCAGCACTCGGGGGTGGGGGGGGGCAGAGGCAGGTGGATCTCTATGAGTTTGAGGTCAGCCTAGTCTACAGAGTAAGTTCTAAGATAGCCGGGGGCCACACAGTGAAGCCCTGTCCCATACATACATACATACATACATACATACATACATACATAAATAAAAGCAAAACAAACAAACAAACAACCCATCCCTCTATGGAATGGTTCCCCACCCCTTAATGAGACAGAGTCTCATAGCTCTGGCTATCCCTCAGTTCTCTATACATTCAATGGTGATGCTGAACAGACTCCCACGTCGCCCTCCAAGTGCTGTGATCAGAGGTATGTGCCATCAAACCCTGCTGTGTGGTAATGCTCGAGGCCAGACTGGTCTATAGAGTGAATTCCAGAACAGTCAAAGATACACAGAGAAATTATGTCTCAAAAAAACAAAACTTAAAAAATAAGAAAGTAAAAGAAATAGAGTAAAAAAAAAAAAAAACAAGCCATGTGAAGATGGAAATTACAGACAGAATCTGTCTGGATGCTGTATGTTATTGTGTTGTCTTTGAATTGTTTGACTGCTGAGGAAGGAGTAACCGTTGCTAAAAGACATCTGATTATAAATGCTGCTGGATTAATCCAACCTATATATTTTGAAAATATCCTGACTTCAAAATTTAAGTCAAAGGATAATGTTACTATGGGAAAGATGTTCTGCTTTTATTTCCACAGAAAATGAAAGGCTGTGGATTCATTCCGGGTTAAGAATAATAAGGTTTGACAGAGGAAGAACCCCTGAAAAATCTCCAATAGGAATGAATAGCCCAGATGATCCAACATTTCAGAGCACCTCTGTTGTGGTTTCTTCTGATTTCTGCATCCAGACCAGTTTCAAGGCTGCTGCCTGAGATGATCAAGCCTCACAGAATATTCCAGTCAGGACTTGACCATAATCCTAAATTTTCTTTGGGTCCCCACAAGATTACCAGCACAACCAAACAGCAGGAAGTAGCATAGAAAACTTTATCCACATTCCAAAAAAAAATGGATTATGGATATTTGTCTTTGTTTAGAGTGCTGATTACAAACTGTTATGGATAATGGTCAGGAAAAAAGTTAAACAAAGGAGATTAGATTCCAAGTTCTTATTTTGCAAAGAAAAAAATGGGAAATAATAATATGGGATGATGCTCTTGCAAACTATAAAGATTTGTCACTAATATTGGTTTAATAAAACGCTGATTGATCAGTAGCCAGGCAGGAAGTATAGGTAGGGAAACCAGACTAAGAGAATTCTGAGAAGAGTAAAGACAGTCAGTCACCAGCAAGATGAAGAGGACCAAGATGAGAAGGCCTTCCTGAGAAAAGGGACCAAGCCATGTGGCTAAACATAAGACAAGAATTACGGGTTAATTTAAGTTATAAGAGCCAGTTAATAATAAGCCTGAGCTAACAGGCCAAACAATTTATAATTAAAATAAGCCTTTGTGTGTTTATTTGGGACTCAATGGCTGTGGGACAGGGCAGGACAGAAATGTCTATCTACAACACCCACTTTACATGGTGCTGGGGATCAAACCCTGGGGTTTGTGCATGCTGGGCAAGCACTCTACTCTACTAACTGAGTTATATTCCTAGCCCTGTAATGCCCATTTTGAATGCCCTGACATTTCCTCCTGGGCACAAACATCTTTCCTTTTAATGCCATCAAGTTGGGCTTTGAAGAAAAGTTAGGCCAAAACAATTTTATAACCATATTGATAAAAATCACTGGCTTTGAAATATACTCTTAATCTTTCCTCAGTTTAAACCATCATTGCTCCTTTATAACTGATGGAAGTGCTGTCAGGTACAATGAAACATGACTTCTCTCAATGCTTATACCTTGCACCTATGCTTTTAAGCAATGCTATCTGACAGGTTTAATAATGCTCATTCTATATACAGTAAGAGAATGAAAGCACTATAGTTTAGCATTTTCCTAACAAGATACATTTTTTTGAAATGTCAAAAGATTCAAACACTGAAACTAGTCTAATGACGTTCTATATACCTACCACTTCAAGCATTAGTTACCATATTTATCAACTAGCCTAACTACATTTATTTAGTACTTTCTACTTCAAATAGATTTCAGAAGGTTGAAAGATATTCTTTAATTTATTCTTTTCAATAATCTTCAATTTAATTTTAAAAACTTTCATCATTGGGGCTAGAGAGATGGCTCAGTGGTTAAGAGCACTGGCTGCTCTTCCAGAGGTCCTGAGTTCAATTCCCAGCAACCACATGGTGACTCACAACCATCTGTAATGAGATCTGGCACCCTCCTCTGGCATGCAGGCATACATGGAGGCAGAATGTTGTATTCATAATAAATCTTTTAAAAATAAATAAAAATAAAAACTTTCATCACCTTATGCTTGTTACATCTACTCAAGATATAAATCTTAAAATTTTTCTAACTAAATAAGTCTACTTACAAATGTAGACACAGTAAACACGACACTAACAAAAACAGCATCACCATCTTAGCAAGTTCAGAGTCAGAATGGCAAAAAGCACTTAGCTTATATCTTTATACATTACTGTCTGTCAAATTATACACGCACTAGCTGTTTCCAACGCCATCACCATCTGGAGACCGGGTATAAGTAATCTTGAACTCAATATCAGGTACAAGTTGCATAGCTCTACGGTAGAACTTGATGGCTAAAAGCAGAGACAAAGCTAAGTTAGTTATGGGCACACATTTCTGTCAGTTACTCTGACTGCCCTGAACTGTGGTTGGCAGACTTCTTTATGAACAGCTGAACACTTCAGACATGCAATGGTAGCATACCGAACAAGCACGTCTCTGAGCCATGCTGCTCAGGCTCCTGTCCTCAAAACTAAGAGGTTATGTAACTTAAGATGTGTGTTACAACTATCTTTTCATCCTTCCCATGTTTTTCTCACCATCTATGACTCATCAGATTGATTCTATGTGGGTGTTTCTTTGTGGGGTTCAAAAAAATGCAATTGTTATAGGTCAAAATAATTACTTCTGGATGAATTTTTCCTTGTATCACAAAGTTGAAGAAAATGAAATGCTGGATATAATTCATTCTTCAAATCCAATTTCCTTCGGCCCAATGTGCCCTTATTCAGCTAAATAAACTTTAAATATTATTATTTTTATGTGAAATTTTAATTTCTACCTTTTAAATTACTCTTTGCGACTGAGACTATAAATATAATTCCAACATTTCCTCCTTCCCTTCCCTTCCTCCAAACCCTCACATGTACTTCTCCTTTATCTGTTTCAAATTCATGGCTTCCTTCTTTTAATTAGTTGTTAAATACATATATATACTCATGTAGATACATATATATTCCTACATATAAGCTGCTCGGTCTGTATATTACCTGTGTGTATCTTTTCAGGGCTGACTACTTGTTGTTCGTGTACTCCAACCTGGGGATGATTTTTGTTTTAAATATTTATTTATTTATTTATTTATTTATTTATTTATTTATTTATTTATTATGTATACAATGTTCTGTCTGCGTATATGCCTTCAGGCCAGTAGAGGGCACTGGACCTCATTACAAATGGTTGTGAGCCACCATGTGGTTGCTGGAAATTGAACTCAGGACCTTTGGAAGAGCAGGCAGTGCTCTTAACCATTGAGCCATCTCTCCAGCCCCCTGGGGATGATTTTTTAATTCCCTTCTCAGAAAATCTTAGTCTCCTGTAGTGTGTGTGTGTGTGTGTGTGTGTATAGAGTTGAGGCCTCCTGGCCTTCACCGTGTGTGTGTGTGTGTGTGTGTGTGTGTGTGTGTGTAGAGTTGAGGCCTCCTGGCCTTCCCCCAGTGTGTGTGTGTGTGTGTGTGTGTAGAGTTGAGGCCTCCTGGCCTTCCCCCAATTTATTTTTATTTCTGTCTATGTGTAGGTGCCAAGGAGGCCATAAGAGAGTGTCAGATGCCCTGGTGCTAGAGTTACAGGAACTGTGACACTGCTGAGCATCTCTATAGACCCATACAACTTATTTTTGCTGCTTTGGTTTTTGTTTTGTTTTATTGGTAAAATGTAAAGTCAAGCTTAGAAAGACCAACTGGTGTTCTTTGATTTCATCCGTAGTATTTCATGCATCTGAAATACTTTCACACATAAAAAGAACACAATGTGATTTTTATTTTACTAATGAAAACTAACACAAAACTAAATATAGAAAATTTATTTTACTCATTCTACAAATATGATAATACTGTCCTGCAATGTATTTTGGAAACAAGTTATATACAATTCATTCATTTTAACTAATGAATTATTTTGGTGAGAAGGGTCTTTACTGTGTAGCCCTGGCTGGCCTGGAACTCATTTTGCAGACCATTTCAAACCTGCAAGGATCTTCCAGCTGCAGGCATGCACTACTGTGCCCAAATTTTTGTTCTTAAAGAAATAACTCCGTGGTAGGAGGAGAATGCTCTATACCAAATAAATTCCAGCACAAGTGAATACTGATCGCTAACGAGCTGCAATTTAGAAGCTGGGTTTCACCTTCATAGAGAGCTCCGTTTTGTTCCTCTTCCACTGCTTTCAGGAAGAGTTCTCGAGCCTGTGAAATAAAAAGGTTTAAAAAAAAAGCTTTGAAAATCTGTATGGTAGGCAGACAAACCAGGTGTGATGGCACAAGACCTCAATCCGGCACTCGAGAGGCAGAGGCAGAAGGTCATCCATACGTGTGGACAGCCTGGGTTCATGAAACCCTATACAAAAATAAATAAACAATAGGAAGTAAATTTATAGTAGAAAGACAACATTTTCAAATGATGCTACAGAATTGTACATCCAAAGCAAAATAATGGATTTTGACCTAAGCCTTTCAGTTTACATAAAAATAACTCAAAATGGATTATCAACTCAAACACAAAACCAAAAAAAAAAAATACTTGAAGAAAAATGAAAATCTTGGGGACATAGGTGGCTCTTACTGTGTGAGTGACACAAAAACACACAGTCTACCCTGAAAAGACTCAGGCTCTGAGGGGCACCCTGCTGGGATGTGATGACAGGGTGGGGACAGCCCCATGTGAGAGGAAGACAGTGACAGGGGTCAGGCAGCAGCTAGCACGCAGAGTACTTCCAGTGTGAAGAGCTACGGACTCTCCAGATTAAGGTAATGACTGATATAACAAGACAACATGTTCAGTTTAAAATGTAACAAAACACCAGCCTTAGCTCCCAAAGAACCAGGAGCCCAGGTGCCAAGTGAGATGCGGCAAGGCACACAGGAGCTCAGGCAGGGAGAGCACGGTAAGCTCTAGGCCACTCTACCTACACAGGGAGTTCCAGGCCGCCTGAACTACAGGGTGAGAACCTGTCTCAAGACAAAAACAAAACAAACAAAAAAGCCAGCAAACAAACATCCTTTGAAAAGGCTAGAGCTTTTGAAAATTTCCACCTCTGCCTTTAGGACTTCTGCTGTAAATTCCAAACATCCATTTTTTCAGACACTAGGTGAATCTTTTTTTTTTTTTTGGTTTTTCGAGACAGGGTTTCTCTGTGGCTTTGGAGCCTGTCCTGGAACTAGCTCTTGTAGACCAGGCTGGTCTCGATACTAGGTGAATCTTAAGAGGCAATAAATAAACAACAAACTTTACATGAAAATGTTAGGTGATAGGAAAATAAGCTGGTATTAATTACTGGATAAGATGTCATGACCGAATCAACTTAAAAAAGAGAAAGTTTATTTGCGTTCGCGGTTCCAGAGGCTTGGAGTCCATGGCGGGAGGAGTGAAGGCATGCTGCAAGAACGGGAAACTGAGGCTCACATCTTTACACAGCGAGCATGAAGCAGACAGCAAACTTGAAATGGCATGAGTCTTTCAACTCTCAAAGTCCAGCTCCAGCGACATACTTCCTCCAATAGTGTCAACAGGGACCGGGCACTCAAACGCCCAAAACTATGGGGGACGCTTCTCATTACAGTAATAACCCCACCCCAAACAGAAGCAGTGCAGGGCAGGTAAGCGGGAACACTAGTCAAAATGTCTCCACATCAGAAAACGTCATTTTACTTTACAAATACACATCTCTATCACCAGAGTTGACTAAAGATGAATTATTAGATCGCTTTAGCACTTACCTTTTCTTCCTTTGCCAGTTCCTGCCTTCCTTTGGTGTCTGCAGCTGCTTTCAGTACGGAGCCTCTTCCTGCTCTGCTAGGCCGAGTTTCTAAATTACTAGAACCTACACCTGGGGTAAGTTCAAACATCCACTGAGCTCTGAACATCTGGAGCTGTGCCTGTAACAAAAGGGTATTTGAGGAACCATCAAGAAGATAGTGAGACTCTGGAGTGATTTAATAATATGCCCAGTATTTATTTCAATGTACTTTCTTGAAATTCTAAGGCCAGAAAAATCAATCTCTCTCTCTCTAACCAAATACCTGACAAACATACTTTAAAAAAAATAATTTTCTGCTTGAAACTTTAAAGAATGTATATCAGCTGGAAGTAAATCTGTCTATACAACAGAAAGCCTGAAAGTACTGGAGAATAAGCCCTGGCGTGGGGGCTGAACGTCTGTGAATGATGCACAAAGCTAAGTTCTATAGCTCAGCCCAAAGTTCTTCTCTTTTAATAAGCATTCTATACTCCAAAAAGGAAATCCTTCTAAACACAGGTCATTTCAATATAAAACACGCACAAAGCCAAACCCCTTATGTGGTTGATTGATTTTAAGGGAGAAATTGTTACCCCAACTTCTAAAACTAGCCAAGTTTTCACCCCATCTGGCTACTGCCACAGCAGGGTGCCTTCAGGCTCCCCACGTGATGACCTGGCTCCCCATGAGGGCAGTTTATCCTCAGAACCCCACAAGACCAGCCCAGGAAGTCCATTAAGACAGCACTACAGCTGGGCTTCTTCCTCTTGTCTCCATTTCCCTCCTCCCTCCCAAGGCACTGACTCTTCAGTGTCCTGAAGAGCAATCTCCACTTCTCTGCTTTCCTCCCAAGTAGCTCAAGCCAGAATCATGTATGTTATTTGTGGGTAACTTTTAGAGAATGTGTCACAGATGTTCTAAGAATGTTCTGTACAGGGCTTTGGTTCTCACACTCTTCTAACATGTTACAATCATGTCTGACCTGCAGACCTACATTCATTGTTTACTAAATGACATGTACCAAATAGACAAGTATTATTAAGTTTAGAAGTTTAATAATTAAATTAACTACAGTAATTAGTATAATATGCAAGATTTATCTCATCCTTGGAAATGGTTATAATGTATTTCATATCATATTTCTACCATTCCTTAGAACGAGTAATGGCTATTTGGGTCATGTGACACTTTTCCATATAAGTAACCCTATGATAAACATCTTTTAACATGTATATTTACTCATTTTTTCCATTATTTCCTTAGATTTAATTTCCTGGAGAATTGCTGTATCAAAAGGGAAGGCATACTTTTAATTTTGATACACATTACTTGTGTACCTACAAGAAAAATAATGGCCATTTATAATCTCAAGTGTAATGTACAACTGGTTTCACAGTCCAGATAGAAATGGACATTATTCAATATACCAGTTAAATTATTAATGAGGCATATTATCTCTTCAAATATTTAACAGCCATTCATATTTTTCTATCAACTGTCCATTCACCTTTCTGTCTTGTGTTCCTCTGATTTATGCACAAAATCTATATACTGAGGATTCTAAACCTTTGTTCACACGGCAAGCAGTTGTTCAAGCTATTTCCTTCAACCTTGTGATGCCTTTTGTTATGCACAGGCTTGGAACTTCTAAATGAGCAAAAAATCAATCTTGTTATTTAAGGTTACAAGTTTTGAGTCATGCTTACATACTACTGAATACTTTAAACCTACATTCTGGGGACCAAAGCAATAGTTCAGTAGATAACTGCCATGCCTACTGACCCAGGTTCTATCCCTAAGACTCATACAGTAGAAGGAAAGAAATGACTCCCACAAATTGTCCTCTGACCTCCACATGGGCATACACGTGCACACATGCACACACAAATAAATAAAAGTAATAAAAAAATTTTTTTTTTTTTTTTTTTTTGGTTTTTCGAGACAGGGTTTCTATGTGGTTTTGGAGCCTGTCCTGGAACTAGCTCTTGTAGACCAGGCTGGTCTCGAACTCACAGAGATCCGCCTACCTCTGCCTCCCAAGTGCTGGGATTAAAGGCGTGCGCCACCACCACCCGGCTAATAAAAACGTTTTAAATTACATACTGAACTCCAAAGCTTCAGTTATTGATATCTATTTTTACAGAAGTATGATTTATGTATGCTATAAAGAATATGAAAGTCCAAGCGAGGCAATGGTAGTGCATGTGAGGTTATTCTGGTCTACAGAGGAAGCTTCAGGATAGCCAAGACTACATCTCAAAAAACAAATAAAAAAGAATATGAAAGTTCAGCTAAACTCCATGCAAAGAGCTGACAGATGCTCCCAATGGGACCAGTTTCCACACAAGGGACAGGCGTTCAGGACAGAACTGGAGACACGTGCCTGCAGGTCTCTCTCCGCAGGACTCTCATTTCCATCATCACCCACGCTGACGGCATCAGAATGACAATCTTCCTCCGCTTCTGCCTGAGAACAAACCAGAACAACATCAGAAACTGGTAACTGCTAACTCGTGACAACTGTCAACCAGTATAACACCTTTGAGTTTGTGGAACGCACTCTGAAGACAGAGGCTGGACAGTGCATTTAGGACCCTGCTGTTTATTGCAAAGGAGAACGAGCCTGAGAAGATATTCTCTACTGCACCACAGGAGTGTGTTATCATCACCATCAATCTTAAAATCTTTTCCCAAAACTGTAATATGAAGTCCACTCACAAAAGTCATTTGAGCCGGGTGGTGGCGGCACACACTTTTAATCCCAGCACTTGAGAGGCAGAAACAGGTGGAACTCTGTAAATTCGAGGCCAGCCTGGTCTACGGAGTGAGTTTCAGGACAGCCAGGGATACACAGAAAAAACCTGTCTACAAACAAACAAGTCATTCTGAGTCTAGAATCTGCTATCTGTAAATGTTTCTTTGGCCTCTTATTTTCTATAAACTGTGTCTGGATCTAGAAGAGGAAATGGAATAAAGTCTGGTGAGTTGCTGCTCTCTGAAGACCACCTCACAGGTGACGTGTTTTCCAGCAGGACCCAGGTGTCCTGAAATGCAGCCAATAAGTCCTTTCAGCAGTGTTCCAAACACAATTATTTCAGTCTAACTAAAAGCAAAACATTTTCAGAACAATTTTGTATTCATAAAGTTCAGCAAGTTAAGGGGACTATGACGTCTTGTGCCAATAAAATACAATTGCTTCTCTCCAGATAACTACTTTGGTAAGTTTAAATGATGCCAATGAAAGAAAATTTGGACTTTAATTTTTGTAATACCGTAGAATCAACCACCAGGCTTTAGTTTGAGAGCTGAAGACGATTCTGCAGTTAAAAGCATTCTGCACTTCCAGATGAGCCAGGTTCCGTTTTCAGCACCCACATGGTGGCATACATCCAGGGGATCCACCTCAGCCTGGCATGCTATCACACGCCTTTAATCTCCACAAAGAAAGAGGCAGGCAAATCTCCTTGAGTTAGAGGCCAGCCTGGTCTACAGTGAGTCTAGGCCAGTGAAACAGTAGACAGTGAGACCTTGTCTGAAGGAAGGAAGGAAAGCAGGGAGAGAGGCAGGGAGGGAAGGAAGCCCTTCTCTTTTTCCTTTTTTTTTTTTCAGTGCTGAGAAATTGAGTCCAGAGCCTTGCACATGGTAAACAAGTACTCTACCATTGAGCCACTTAGTTATATCCCAACCAAATCAACCTCTTCTATTTTATCTATTATAAACCCAATCTTTTACACTGGAGTGACTTCAAGTGGAATAAAGGTGAATTGAATTATAGTATGCAGCTTTGGGCTTAAAACATGTTTCAGTTTACTATTTCCATTGTATCCTTTTCGTTTCAGTAAACCAAATAACTAAAATAACCCTACTTCCCAGGTCAGTGAAGCATTGCCTCAGCTCAGCCTGTTAGCTAATAACTTACCAGCAAGGGGAACTTGCTCAACACTCAGTGTGATTGGTCCTACACAGAAATGTGGCAATGAGGGAAAGAACCCTGAAAGTTAGCTAAGAATAATAATAAAACCAATCTTCCTGCCTCTAGTATGTATACACACATGCAGAAGGGTACATGTACAGTTTCATATACACATGTACCTGCACACACACACACCACCCCAGAAAAAAAGCCAAAAAAAAAACAAAACAAAAACAAAAACAATTCCATCTAGTTCCAAAGATAGCAACTTTTATAATAGCAAATTTTAGCTGTAAATTATTTCAGGAGAGAAAAGGTTTTGTTACCACAGATCTCTGAACAGAGCAACCAGACACACTTGCACCACACACAGCGCAACATAAACAAGCTCTGCTCATCCTTTATCTCGGGCAACCAGACTCCCAGCAGGGGGCCAATATCACTTGACTAGCTGGTACACAGTGAAATGCTTGCTGCTCTATAAAGGTTACATCAGTGAAGACATAAATGAAGCAGCATCAGTTCTAAGTCTGGAGCCTGGGTTTGGATAAAAGAGCTTAGAACCCTCCAAAAGGTCCCTGTGTAAAAGGCATGGTCCCTTAGGTTGGCACTCCTGGACATTGAAGGTACCGGTAGAATCTGACCTAACGGGAGTGCCTGAGTCATGGGGGATAAATCCTTGAAACATACTGTGGGGCCCCTTTCTTTTCTGTGTCCCGACTCCTGAGGGGAACATTTTCGTTCACGTGTTTCTGCCATGATGTGCTGTTTCATTGGAAGCTCAAAGCACTTGGATCCAGAGTTGATCCTCCAGAACCTTGAGCCAAAATGAATTCTTTACAAGTGATATCAGGAATTCTGTTGCAGTAAAAAACTGATCTACTAGGAAATACATGCGGGACTCTGAGATGCATAGATCCCTCTGAGAAGCATGCTGCTCTTTTTTAAGAGTCGACTTATCATTGCAAACCCTCAGTGAGCTAATATGAGAAGACAGAGTCCAATAGAATAGTATCCTTTTAGTCTGGCAGCCTTCTCGCTATTACCTGGCAGTCAGACTAAGCTAACTCCATCTGAAGAGCTTCCCTTGTTCACGCCAGGTGGTGCTGCTTGCTCTCTGGACCTGGACTACCATTTTCCTCACTTAGCTGCTCCTACTTATCGTCAAAAGTCAGGTAAAAGTTCATCTTAGCAGCTTTTCCCAATTACCTTTTTGTTACCTTAGTTTTGGATTGAAAGTATGTGTTCCCTTCAGTGGATTGAGTGCTGAAGACAAAGAACATATGTTGGTCATCTCTGCTACCTTTAGGACCAAACACACTCCATGATTCTTGGTCTCACTCTGTATAGCCTAGGCTGGCCTTGAACTGGCAGAGATTTTTCTGCCTTGGACTCCTGAATGCTAGGAGGAACGGAATTATAACTGTGAGCCACTACGCTGGGATCTCTCCATTTTCTTTGGAGGGACTCTGTGGAGCTGGAGGGATGATTCAGCAGCTGAGGACTTTCTATTCTTCCAGGGAACCTGAGTTTGGTTACCAGCACCCATGTCCAGCAGCACACAACAGCTCCAGGGGACCAGAACCCTCCTCTGGCCTCTGCGAACACCTACACATCCATGACACATTGTCTTAGTTAGGGTTACTATTGCTGTGATAAAATGCCATGGCCAAAAGCAACTTAGGGAAGAAATAGTTTATTTCGCTTTTGCTTCCATATCACTGTTCATCATCAAAGGAAGTCAGAAGAGGAGTTCAAATAGGGCAGGAATGTGGAGGCAGGAGCTGATGCAGAGGTCATGGAGGAGCGCGGCTCACTGGCTTGTTTCTCATGGCTTGCTCACCCTGCTTTCTTATAGAACCCAGGACTATCTGGCAAGGCATGGCACCACCCACAGTAAATGGACTAGACTCTCCCCCATCAATCACTAAGAAAATGCCCTACAGTGGACCTTAATGACAGCATTTTCTCAACTGGGGCTCCATCATCTCAGACGACTCTAGCCTGTATCAAGTTGACATAAAACTATCCTGTACACATACAAATACACTCACATTCATACACGAATTTAAAAACAATTTAATTTAAGGAGACAGAGAGATCTGTAAAGACAATTGGAGAAGATCAGGTACTGCACCAAAACCCACACCATACAGAATGCCTACCTCAACGACAAGAAAATGGGAAACCTGAAATAAGACATCTATTTTCTCCCGAGTTTTCCCCCACTGAATCCACTGTTAACCTGATTTTGAAAGTATGACCTGGGATTTTACTACATTTGATCAATTTCAATGCCACTTGAAATAGGCGCTTAGGAAATTTTCTGTTTTCTCGTAATAAAAAATTACTCAAGCATCACTGTATACTTGAATCAGTTTCTTCACAGATGGGGTCAATTAAATACGAAGGTTAAGGGCTTCATCCCGGTCAGAGAACCACTTTTGAAAGTTTAGAAGAATAATCAATTAGTACGTTTTCTTTTCCGGATTAGTTATATAAAAATAAATCGTTTCAGCCAATTCACTTAAGGAATGACAATCACCTGGGTGTTCTAGTCAGTCTGTACCTTTCATTCTTAATTCGTTCAGCCCTAGCCGGAGATTAGTTTCTTAGTCATTGCAGAGACTACACATTCCATGCCACAGTCCCGTGAGACCTGAGCTGTCAGACAGGGAGCAGCTTAGCACAGTCGCTCCATCTGCACACAGAGAAGCAGCTTAGGCCCTCGCTACCACGAAATTAGATCGGAGTCCTCCAAGTCTGCCAGGACTGCCGGCCAATATCATCATCCTAGCCGGGCCACTGAAGCCTCGGGGGCGTGCGTGCGTCCTAAACTCGGGGCTCCCGAAGACGCAGAGATCGTCTGTGGGCCCGGCTGCCAGAACAGGAGCAATCAACAAGTGTCTCCGCTTTCCAGAGCCACCTCCCTGGCACAGAGGCCAGGACCGCGCACCTCAGTCCCCACTCCCTGCTCGGCCGGTCTTGGGGCGCCGAAGCCGGACTCCGCTGGCCGTCAAAGCTTACCCTCACCCGGGGCCGCCTTCCCGCCCCGACGGCCCAGCCCAAGCTGCCCGCCCCCCGCGGTTACCATGCTGGCGGGCGGCCGGCCCAATCGAGGGGCTCCCCGCGCCCGGCTCCCAGAGGGGTGGCGGCTGCCCGGTGTCTACTCCTGTCCGTCTGCTGCAGCGGGGCTTAGCAGAGTTCTCGGTCGGAGAAGCGCACCAAGCAGCGGCAGTAACTGCGGGCCCGGCGTACGGCAGCCATCTTCGCGGGACAGGGGGTCGGGGGTAGGCGCGCTGCGGCGGCCGGGGACTCGAGCGGCGGAGGGGTCGCCGGTCGCCAGCGGAGGCCGAGCACCGAGCGAGGAAACGAGCGTCGGCCCGACACAAGCGATCTGGACGCAGCGCCGGAGCTACCTGCTCTGCTGCGGAAACTGCGCCGCCGCGCCGCGCATGCGCACGGCCGCCGCCGCCGCCTGGAGGGTTAGCAGTGGTTCGTGGCGGGCGAGGCTGATGGGCCTACTGTGTGCAGCCCTCCGCGTGGCCAGGCTGCCCGCCGCACTCAACCCGCCTGGTTTAGGTCCTGAGGACACCCCAGGCAGGAAGGAGCAGACGTTAGCTCCAAATGTTTAAACCTGAATTTGGAGTTGAGTCCCTGAGGCGATCCTAATCGGACGCTAGGGAACTGTAGTTTAGGCCGCCTGGGACACTGGGGGCCCCGTCGGAATGCGAAGAGTAGTAGCAGTCATTGCACCCTACAGAATCAGGACCGAAGAAAACAGACGCTCGTGCGAGCAGCCGGAGAGTGGGACCAGCCAACGCTAAGCAGGTCGTCGAACTACAGATCCCATAATACTACGGAGGAAGGACGTGCCTTTCCTAGGCCTGAAACCCGATTCCTGAAGGGGAGAGGACGACGCAACGAGGCACGCCGGGATTTGTAGTCGGCTATACCACGTTGAGCCGGAACTTACACTCACCCACCCCCAGCCCTGTGCCACTTCTTAAAGCCCAAACATCCGATTCCACGTCAATAGGAGGCACTTGGATTGCACGTTTTAGAACTTTTTCACCCACCGACATATGCTAGCAAAACTTACGGGCTTCGTAGCCTTGCACAGACATTTAGACAACATTTATTGAGTTTCTGTAAGTGTCAGGACCTAACCACCAGGACGCTACATTCATCCGACTTCACAGAATTTAAACTTTTATTGTGCTACTTTATTCTGGAGCTCATAAATGAAGTACGTCTTCGGCAAAGAAATGGAGGTAAAAGGGAAGGGGTACAACTTGGTTACAGTAAGAAATTGCAAGTCCTATGTGTGTTGTTCGTTTAGTTTGTCATCCACCGAGTCCAGTTAGTGTTGCCTGCTGGAATATTGCCCGATCTTGTTGACTTGATTTTGTAGGAACAATCATAACTGCGGTGGGTTAATGACAACTATCATGTCGTGTCCAGAAAGCAGCATTTCCGAGCACTCCTCCCGATCCCAAGGGTTCTCACATTCTCTCCACTCCATCTTCTTTAATGTTCCTGGAGCTGGGGAATGGATATAGATGTCCCATTTAGTGCCAAGCACTGACACTTATTCTCCCCAGGTTTTTGGTTTGGGTTTTTGGTTTTTCGAGAAAGGGTTTCTCTGTGGTGTATCGCTGACCATCCTGCCACGCCGTAGTCCAGGCTGGCCTCGAACTCAGAGATCCGCCTGCCTCTGCCTCCAGAGTGCTGGGATTAAAAGCGTGTACCACCGTTTTGTAAATATGGAATCCACCTCTACATGGAGACTGTCCTTGTCTCCTGCATTAAGAATTAATCTAGTGGGATAGGTCAGACACTTGGCTAAGGGAACACCCCAAGGAAGATGGGTTCATAAGATAATGTAATTTTCCTTCCCAGAATTTCCATCTCTGGTACATTCTCTGGAAGACAGCATAGCATGTTCACCTGGGTCTGTCTGTTCAGGTCTACCTGAACACTTTTCTTTTCTTTTTCTTTAAGATTGTGGCCAGAACCTAAGCATGCTTTTAAACTCTCTAAGGCTCTGAGCTTCCTTGCTCCTTTCTCCAGAGTTACCCTTCCTGTCATGTGACTGCAGACACCATCCATACCTGCTGGTCTGCTCTGTTCTCTTTCTCCTG
The DNA here is from genome assembly GCF_950005125.1 of Chionomys nivalis. NCBI lineage: Eukaryota > Metazoa > Chordata > Mammalia > Rodentia > Cricetidae > Chionomys > Chionomys nivalis. Next base: position 77,050,716 of record NC_080089.1, read on the forward strand.
TGGGTTCAGGGTTTACAGCCTGCCAACCCTAGGCTTTTCCTTGTTCTTGAGCTTCTGCTTGTGTTCATTTTTAAGTTCTTTTATTAATGACTCTGCTTGTAGGACTCAGCCAACCATGATAAGCTTAACAGAAACAGATCACCCAAAGGAAGTTCTTTTCTTCCAACCATTACCACCGGCCAGTGTAGGACCCAGCCAAGATAAGCTTTATAGAGGTCTGAGTTTCAGTAGTTTTCTTTGAGGCAATACCTGGTTGCAGGAAGGACCACATTAACTAAGATTACCCAGGCACCACCCAAGAACAGACTGTCCAAAGGAAATTCCTAATGTTATACTGTTGTAGATAGGATCACTGCCAGCACACACTCACCAGGACACCCCTAGACAAATGTCAGCCAATCAGGGGTCCCAAACCTTAAAAATCCCTCACCCCCACCTTTACTACTATAAAAACTCAACTCTAACTGAGCTCGGGGCTCTCCAATTATTCCAGTACATTGGACACACGGAGAGACCAAGTTTGCAAACTTGTATAAAATAAAGGCTCTTTGCTTTTACGTACTGGACTCGGTTTCCTTGTTGGTTTTTGGGGAACTTCATGGATCTGGGCATAACACTGCTCAGACTTCCCAAGATTTCTTTCCTGCCTTTTAATTCCTTTTTTAATTTTTTTTTCCAGACAGGATTTCTCTGTGTAACAACCCTGGCTATTCTGGAACTCACTCTGTAGACCAGGCTGGCTTTGAGCTCACAGAGTTTCGCTTGCCTCTGCCTCCGGACTGCTGGAATTAAAGGCATGTGCCACCATACATGGCTAATTCCCTTTTTAAGGCACACGCCTTTAATCCCAGCACTTGGGAGGCAGAGGCAGGCGGATCTCTGTGAGTTTGAGGCCAGCCTGGTCTACAAGAGCTAGTTCCAGGACAGGAACCAAAAACTACGGAGAAACCCTGTCTCGAAAAATTAAAAAAAAAAAAAAGAAACATTATTTCATCAAACTTTGCCGGGCAGAAGATACTTCCCTGACTAGGTAAGGTTGAGAGTAGTGCTAGTCTCTGGGTATAAACAAATACTGAAAAGGCAGTTTAACAGCATGTCCATTTCGTAAAGCAACAGTCATGGGTTTCCTCCATAGAACCTATAACCTCCTAAGCCATAGACTTTTGACAAGTCTTACTATAACAAACATGAATTCCTTCCTGTGTAGCAGGTCTCAGCCAATCAGAAAGCAGTTGATTTTACCTGTGCCTCTATTGCACCAGTGGACACATCTTGCCTAAATCCTATGTTTTATAAAGGTCCTCTCTTGTGGATGTTTTTATTTGTTCATTAAGTTAGCCACCTATTAAAACTACCTTTCTATTCAATGTAGGCCAAAAATTCAATAGTTCTCTTTGTTTTTAAGGGGACTCAAAATTTAGGTCTTCCAAGAAATTTTTTCTCCTAATTATCTGTTTAAAATAGGTTCTAAATTAAAAGTGGGGGGTATAACAAAAGAGATTGGAATTTTTTTAAAGATCAGTTTTCAAAGGAAAAAAGATGTGAGATAGTTTCAGAAGTAGTCGGTTTCATTGAAAAGTGTTGAATGGTCAAGGTAGGCTGACCAGCTAACACAGATGTTTCCTGCTCTCCTAACAAGTTAACGAAATAGTAAAGCTTAATAAAATAAATATTTGTGAAGAGAAATTGCGTACCTGCTTTATTGAAGCGCTGTTTGCTTCATAGTGAGAGAGCCTGTTTTATTAAAGCACAGTTATAACTCACAGCAGCTGTTCGATTTTAGTTGGGCTATCCAGGAGCCCTCATCACTGGTTTTTATTATCTCAACATGTATTTACAGGGTTATCATTTCCTGAGGGCCAGAATTACTAATCCAAGCTAGTTAGTAACCCAGTGGGCCTCTGCCAAAAGTAGACCAAGGTAGTTCCTGTATTTGCAAGGTAGACTGGCTTGGCCCATTAAATTATACTAAAACTTAATCATTTTAGTTACTTTTAAAATTGCCCTTTATGGACACCATATGACTAGTTAGGCTCTTTGTCTTACATTCACTGATGATGATCTGTGATTTTTCACTTGCCGTGTAGGTTGGCTGTCATAGAAGTAAGCAAAGAGGTAGATAAATGTTGGCAGAAGCCTACGGGAACTTGACTGTCTTGTAGGCTTCTTCAACAGAAACAGACGCAGTAAGTGCTTGCAGCTTTAGTAAATTCGGGGTAAGTTAGTAATGAAAGGAAATTGTTATGGTGATGAGCTGGGGATTATTTTATTTTTAAGACAAGCTCTGGTGTAGCCGAGTTGGCTTTGTATGCTTGATCTTTCTGCTTCCACCATCTCCGTGTCAAGGTCAAGCCCAAACTGGGAGAGTTAAACTCACAAAAGATCAATGGTGGAAAACGGCTACTGTGGCAAAATAGTGTTCTTTAGAACGGTGTGGGTCTCCAGACTAGCAGCATCTACCCCAGGAACTAGCCTTTTAAGGGTACCTCTGTGAAACAATGAACCCCAGGGGCAGGGGGAGAGGGGTGGTTTGGGGCTTTCAAAGTGCTTCAGGGTCATCCTTTTAAGATGATTTCAGGTAACGTCTACAGTATTAGTTATTTATTTTCGGATTTTTGAGGCAGGATCTCTTTATATCGTCCCGGCTATCCTGGAACACACTATGTAGACCAAACTGACCTAGAATTCACATAGACCTGCCTGCCTTTATCCCCCGCCCCCCCGTGCATGTAAATACTGTTTTCCGATGGTTTCCGGTGACACCTGTGAAAGGGTCGTGGGTCCCCTCCTCCCCCCAGGAGTCCCAGCTCTCAGGTTGAGAACTGCTGGAAATAGTGTTAGATTTCCTACAGCTGCGTGGGAAGGAGAGCAAGCGCAGATTGCAACTGGATGGTTTCCCACGTGGAAAGGTATCCACCCGATCATTCAAACTTAAGTTAAAACAATGCTAAAAGCGGTTTTCTACGGTGGTTAAATACAGACACCAAAATTCGTTGTGAGTATACAATTTAATCGCAAGCAGGAAAATGTTTTCAGCAGGGTTCCCCATCTTTGGGTGTACCGGTTCAGCCTGCCTGGCAGGTGGTGAGTCTGCAGCTCCAAGGTGGGCTCTTTGGAGCCCGGGAGCTCAGCGCTGCCCTCTGCCGAGCGTCCGGAAGATGGTGGCGGTGCAGGGCTGCGCGGGGCCAGCGAGGGGAGCTGCAGGGCAGCTTTTCCAGGGAAAGCGGCCGGTCGTCCCCACTAGAAGCCACTCTCTGTCTTTTGTTTGTTTTGCTACCGGAGGCCGCGGAGCAGCGGGTGCCTGCTGGATGCCACGCGCTGCCGGGTGTGGATTTGCCGGGCTCGCCCGCTCGGATCCCACTACCCTTGCCTGCCGGGCCGCTCGAGTGCACGCGCCGCCAGGCTGCAAACGCCGCCAGTAAGTGGGGCTGGGGCTGGAGGGCTGCGCCGCGACCTGTCGCTGGGTGTTGGGCGGTACCGGCTGACCCGAGCTAACTCACCGCCTGGAAGGCTAGGGACTGCGGCTTTCTCCGTGGACCTCGCCGTCCTGTGGATCTCGTCTCTGCCGAGAAAACTCCCGACCCCGGGGCTCTTGATGGGTGTGTTTACCTTTCCGTCTGAAGAAGCTGAGCATCCTAGCCGACTTGAAACCCCTCGCGGGTGGGGGGGAATCCGGGTGGGGATGCGGGTGGGTCGGTGCTGATGACTTGGGCTTACCATTTCCCTAACTAGGCCCGTGGCAGCCGCACAGGGGTCTGAGCAAGAACACTCAACACTTACTCGGAACCATTTTCCCCCAGATTTCCTTCTACTCTGATTTCTTTACTACCACTCGAACGTCTCAGACGTTTGGAAAAAGATATTGAAAGGTTTTTTTTTGTTGTTGTTGTTGTTTTTTTCAGAGCAACCATTTATTTTGTGGTGTTAACCTTTTAAAAGTTTGACACTAGCATTTATGGCTTGTACAGGGGGTAAAATTAATGCGTCTATCTGCAGAGGAGGATATTCGCTTCCACTTCTTACTCAAGAGTAGCTTTTACTAAGCTGAAGACAGTCTACCCTGGACTTTGCACACTGGACTAGATCTCTGAGCTATTGACAGTTCTGTTTTATAAATGTGGCCCCGGCGCTCTTTGTAGTAAGAGGAGTTTAATGACAGTTTTCATCGCACCCATTTCCTGGTGAGTCGGGGCTTCGGGTGTGTCCCAGGAATGCATGGTGCCCTTACATCATACAAATCTAAAAGAGCTTTAGATTAGTGTGGTCAGCATATACGTTATTTGAGAAATCTTTGTACTGACTATATACATGACTGTTCCAGGAGTTAATGTATGCATAAATATGCAAATCTGAAATAGTTTCTGAACAAAAAAAGCACTACAGTCTGGTGGATTCTTTAAGGCCTTCCTAAGGGCCTGGGATTATAGAACACTGGGAAGTCAGAGTAGAACTCAGGACAGTGATGGGAGTTTTTGGTTTTTCTAGACAGGGTTTCTCCGTGTAGCCATGGCTATCCTAGAACTCGCTTTGTAGACCAGGCTGGCCTCGAACTCACAGAGATCCTCCTGCCTCTGCCTCCCTAGTGCTGAGATTAAAGATCTGCCTGCCTCTGCCTCCCTAGTGCTGGGATTAGAGATCCTCCTGCCTCTGCCTCCCTGTTTTCAAATGGCATCCTGGGTCAGCCCCTGCCTCAGAGGTGCAAGCTTACAGTGGCCCCAAACACTTTCTGCTCTTCCCTTTCTACTTTGCCTTATCCCTTTCTTCGGTCATACTGGTGACTGGGTGGGAAGAGGGCAGCCTCAATTCTCAGTGAGACCAACCAGTTTCTGATAACGGAGGAGTGTGCTGTAGGGTCCATGGAGCCGGCCTGAGTAGGCAGACTCCTGCCATGCTTGCCAAGGGAACTGAGCGTTTATACCAGTGACAAAGAAACCCGTCTCTCTTACTGAAGTTTCTTCCCTGTTACAGAGTGAGGAGCTCGCCATCTGGAGTTCTGCTGACTGGCTGTTCAACCCCACCAAAGCCCTTTTCAGAGTTGCGCTGTTCTCTTTCCCCCCTCTTGCTTTTTAAGGTCCCAGTAACACTGAGGATTGTTTCAACTTCCAAGCATTTGAACTATCTTTAACCATTTCTCCGTCATCCTTGGTGTCAGTGAGTCATCAAGACCTTCGAAATGTGTTTCATATAGATCCTTCTCTACAGCTAATCTAATCCTGCCCTTCCCTTCCTGAAGCTTGGGACACTGGAATCACCTCCCCGCTAGCGCCCCACGCCTGTTCGTAAGCCCTCATTGAATGTTTGCCCAGGGAGTGAATGAATGAGAAGCTTCCTTCTCTGTTCTCTTCGTTGTTCTGTTGCCCTTGTCTATGTTTTTCACGTAATGACTTTGTTATAGTTTTCCTGGCCTAGCAGCCTTTAGTTATCTCTGCCATTTGTTATCTTAGTTCTACGCTAGTCCATCTGATATTTCAGGGCCTTTCATCTGGGCCCCATCCTTCGTATCTAAATTCTTTTTTTTTTTTTAGTGTCTTACTGTGGGGGCCTGACTCCGTCACCCAAGTGTCACTATCATATTACTCTCTATAACCACACTCATTTGGGCAAATAGTACCCATCCCTGGGGGAGGATACCGTTTTGTGTGTTTGTAAATATGCTCATGTGTGTGTGCAGACACATGTATGTGTAGATGTGTATGGCCAGAGGTCAACATTGAGGGTCTCACTGGTTCAGTTAGATGACAAGCGGTGCACCTCTGTGCCTGGTTTTGCTTTATGTGTGGTGCTGGGGATCGAACTGGGGTCTTCTTGCTTGCACAGCCAGGTCTTCATCAACTCCCCAGTCCCGTGAGTCCTAGTTTTTTAATTACTCATTTTTCCTCCTTTTCTTTACTTTGTTCGCTTGCCTGTCATTATATTGCTCTCTAGTTAGTTTAGTTTAATTTTTTAAGTCTTTGAGACATAGAACCTTATTTTATGCACGGCAGTCTGTCCTTGTGGTTTTAAAGTCAGGAAAAATTACGGTTGGGCTTGATTTATTTTTCAGTCACATGGCTATGTTGAATTCTTCCAGCATTACACTTCTTTTCAAGCCAGTTGTAATGTGAAGACGGTCTACAGTGCCTACTCAGTAATGGTTGCCCAGGCTCTGCTTATCCCTTCACAGTGCCTGGCAGAGTCCTAAACAAACATTTGGTAGGTTTGTAGTAGACATTTCATAGTCAAGCCTAGAGGAGGACCACGCTAACCTTGCAGTGAATCTTACCCTTATTGAAAATGCTGGAGATTACATTATTCCTGGCTACAGCTCTGCTTCTGGGATCTGTTGCTATTTTTCCTTCTGAACCTTGCCAGGAATATTTCTGCCTTTAAAAAGAAAAAATCAGCAACCTCTTCTACTTCATTTTGTGGGATCTTGTCAAGTTAAAAATATACCTATCCAATGTATTTATCTGCTTGTGAAAGATGTATGATTATATATATTTGTCTCTTTATATTTATTTGTTTTGATTTTTGAGACAGAGGCTGTGGTGGTTTGAATGGAAATGGCCCCCATAGGCTCATAGGGAGTGGCACTCTTGGGAGGTGTGGCCTTGCTGGAGTAGGAGTGGTCTTGTTGGAGGAAGTGTGTCACTGGGGGTGGGTTTTGAGGTTTCAGAAACTCAAACCAGGCTCAGTGTCAGGCTCACTTCCTGTTGCCTGCCAATCCAGATGTAGAACTCTCAGCTACCTCTCTAGCACCACATCTGCCCACATGTTGCCTTGCTTCACACCATGACGACAGTGGACTAAACCTCTGAACTGTAAGCCAGCCCCAGTTAAGTGTTTTCCTTAAAACAGCTGCCATGGTCATGGAGTCTCTTCACAGCAATAGAAACCCTAACTAAGACACAGTCTTGTTCTCTAGGGAGCCAGGTGAGCCCTCAGCCTCCCAAGTGTTGGGATTGAAAGTGTGAGCCATCACCCAGCTTTAACTATGTGTGTTTAGGCAAGACTACTTACTGGGTGGTTTCTGGACACACTTCTGGGTATGGTGACCATTGTAGTTTCCCCTCTGTTGCTGCGATAGAACACACTGACTAAAAGCAGCTTAGAGGAGGAGGATTTATTCTCCCTTACGGCTTGCTGTCCATCATTGAAGGGAGTCAGGTGGGAACTTGAAGCAGAAACCATGGAGGAACACCGGTTGCTGACTGGCTCACAGTTCATATTTGCCGAGCTTTCTAATGCAGCCCAGGACCACCTGCTCAGGATACGGTGCCACCCAAAGTGGGCAGGGCCCTCCCATATCAAAAGTCAAGACAGTCCCCCCAGATTAATTTAGGCAGTCCTTCGATTGATGTTCCCTTTTCAGGTGGCTCTAGGCTGTGTCAGATTGACTAGGACAGTGACCTTTCCATACAAGCTGTTGTGTAGACTGAGAAACAGTATCTCACTTAACTGTTCATTCTTCATTAGCATTCTTTGAAGGCATGTTAGCTTTTAACAATTAAATTAAATTTATTTACTAATTTATTTATTTTTATGTTAGGGTCTCCTTGTGTAGTTCTGGAACTTGCTATGTAGCCAGACTAGCCTTGAACTCACAGAGATCTACCTGTTTCTACCTTCTGAGTTCTGAAATTAAAGGCATGCAGCACCACTACACCTGGCTCCATGGCCGTCTTTTTTTTAAAGCAGGATCTTTGTGTTCAGGCTTGTTTCGGCCTCAAGGCAGACCTGCCTTAGCCTCTTGAGTGCTGACATTTCAGATATAAGATGCCACACCTGGCCTGGGCATGGCATCCTGTGACTAGGGTGTTAGACTCTGGCTGGACCTTAGTGTTTATAGATGATATGGTTGACTAAGAGTGTGCAGAGGTATGTGCTGGATGATAGACACATTATTCTGAGATCGTAGGGGAACCATGCCCTTACTTATTTACCTTTGGACTTCAACGCTAACTTCCTTGTCAAAGTACACATGTTCTGGCCAGGTATGGTGGCTCATGTCTGTAATACCACCACTCAAGGAGCTGAGGCATGTAGATTTCTGTGCTTGAGATCAACCTAGACTACACAGTGAGTTTTAGGCCAGGCTGGGCTATAGAGTGAGATCCTGTCTCTGACAAAACCCCGGCATCTTATTTTGTAAAATGACTTTGGTGAAGCAACCAATTTCTAGGGCAAATTGCATTAAAATCCTGGGGAAATATTGTGAGAAGAAATTGAAGCTGCCTGTACTTGAAGCCCAGGAAGTAAAAGAAGCAGGTCAGACTGTACCGGAGATGGTAACTTCAATGCTGTGGCACCCTGCTCCTCTCTGCTCAGCCTGAGCTACCTGCCAGTGAGAGGAATGGAGCCCTATTGAACAGTTCAGGGAAATGTTCAGCCCAAGCTGAACCCTATGTTCCTAATTTCCCCATGAAGCTACTGAAGTGTCTTTCGTCCTCTTTGAAAGGTGGACTCTTCACAGGAAGGGTAACTCACGAGCTCACTGTGCAGATCTGTGAAATCAGGTGAGGGTTCAGGATTAGAAAAGAATTCGCAAGCCTTTTACAGAGGTTGCATGAGCATTTGATGCACCTTTCGTAGATGAAAGGCTGTTCACTTTCACACCTTAAAAGTGTGCCACTCTGAAGATGGCAAAGGTTTGACGTGGAGTCTCTGACCTCTCCTGCAAAGTCGTGGTACTGAATGGTCTTCAAGTTTACATACAGAAAGACTTTCCAGTTTTCTTGTGTTAATCCCAGAGGTGCCAAAAGAAGACTACCAACCCAAATCATCATACCAAATTAAGTAAAGCAAGCTTTTCCATTTATCTACATGGGCTGCCTCCCCCAAAAAGGATTCAAGAGGTTGGCATTGGATATGGGCAAGAGAAGGATTTTTATAGCTCATATTATAAAATATTTAATACTTTAAATAGCTTTTCAGCTTCCTATCCTCAGTTTTTAAGATGGAATGGGCACAGTAGTGCTTCATATTTCATTTGATTCTTTCCCCTATTGGTAGAGGACTTCTGTGGCCACGGCAGTCTAGCGGTGGCTGAGGGTATGTGAGAAGCACACATTCAAAACATGTTGGTTTTATTTTTATTTTATCATATTTATATTTATTTAAGACATTCTCATTCTTTAGCCTGTGCTGGCCCTGGAACTTGTCATGTTGTCTAGACTGGCCTCAAGCTCATAGTGAGCCTGAACTGCCTCTCAGTACTGGGGTTACCATACCCAGCAGAAACATATATTTTTTTTTAGAGTGAAGATTATTATAAGTAGTTTTGTAATGTAATGTTTATAGGCATAGCATAACACAGGATGAAGTGCTGCTAATATGGCGGCCATAGAGACCACATTAAAATGTAATGTTCACAAGCAGGAAAGATGGCTCAGCAGTTAAAGGCACTGGTCCCTTGAGCAGAGGGCCCAGGTTTGATTCCCAGCACCCACGTGGTGGTTCACAGTTATCTATAACTAAAGTTCTGGGGGATCTAATATACTCTTCTGACCTTCCTGGGCACCAGGCACACACCTAGGAGACATGCATACATGCAGGTGAAACACTCATCCACATGAAGTAAATAAATCTAAAACTTAAAAAGTAATAAAAAATGTAATTCTTCAGAACTAAGTTGAAGGGTTACAATATCCAGTTACCTACATGACCATACCATCTCTAACCAAAACAACAAAAATCTGATGTTTCAAAATGTGAAACTTTTTTAAACTATTTTTATTTTGTGTACATTGGTGTTTTGCCTGCATGTATGTCTGTGTGAGGGTGTCCAACCCCCTGCAATTAGAGTTACAGACAGTTGTGAATTGCCATATGGGTGCTGGTTATTAAACCCAGGTCTTTCGGAAGAACAGTCAGTGCTCTTAACCACTGAGCTATCTCTCCTCTCCAGCCCCCAAATGTGAAACTTTTTAAGCTCCAACATAACACCCACAGTTGAACTTGTGCAGCAAACTACGCCTGTTCTACACGCTACATGCTACACTACAGTTTGCAGAGAGAGAGAAAGAGAGAGAGAGGGAGGTCATCCTTGAAACAAGAATGCCACCTTTATTGTGTTCCAGGACAGCTTATATAGGGATCCTTAACTGATAGCCACGCCCCAGCCAAACCCACCAGAAACCACTCCCCTGCCATCAGGAACTCCTGAGGGTCTCGTGCTCAGAGCAGCTGAAATCACAGGAAAACAAGTTGTTTTGCTCAGAGCAGCTGCAAGCATAACAAGTTGTCTACAGGAAATTCAGGGTCTGGGGGTCCACAGCCGCCAACAAACTTGTATGATTTTCACAGCTGATTCTTTAATAGAGTGTGGTTGAAATGCAGACATAATAAAAATACTCTATGAAATTACCCTCTTAACTGTGCCTGTGAGCTGTGGTCTACATTTAAAGTATATACAAATATTATGTATATACAAATATTCCAAAATACTATGCTTCTTCATAGACTTGTAGTTCACAAAAATGATGGTTAATTCTTCCGTCTTTTTGGATTATTTTTCTTAAAAAGTAAGTATTAGAAAATGATTTCAGATGAAGCTGAAGGAAAAGAAAACAAGATCTATCAAGATATCCATGTAAAATTACTGCAACAATTTTAGAAGGGCCCATATTTTGAGTCCTAATGTGGTTGACCCATTTTTCCAGAAAGGGGGCTGGGAGAAATAGTGTTGGGAGTGCCTAATGAAGCAGGGAGATCACCTAGTTGGAGTGACACTTCACAGGTCTGTGAAGTGCTCAACAGCACACTGCTTTGGTGGCTCTTCTGTGTCCCCAGCTGCCTGCCAGATCCCGGTACTAGGGATGCAATTGTGATTATGCTAAAACCTCCACCCTCCTGGTGGAATCTGGGGATGACTATATTTTAGTAAATGTGGCCTTGTAAAATGTTTATATGGCGAGTGTTTCTATTTACATGGGGATTTCCTGTTTGGGGGGTTAGGAAACTATGGCCTGGGAAGCAGGTCCTGCCGTCCGCCTGTTTTTGTGAATAAAGTTGTGGTGGACTGCAACCATGTCATTTGTGACCGCTCCTCTCCTCCAGTGACAGGTGAGCAAGGGGTGTGGAGCCTTGGAGCCTCAAGTATTACTGATCCTTCACAGAAAATGTTTACTGGTCCCCACTCTTTTCTTATTTTCATATTAAGCTGCCATTTTATCCTTAATGTGTTTTAGTGAAGGATCGTAAACTGAGTTAAATGTTTTGGAATTCCAACTTGACAAGATTTAGACTCACCATGGAAATATGCCACTAGCAAAGTCTGTGGATGCATTTCCAGAAACTTAGCAGGGAAGACCCACCCTTAATGTGGGTGGTGCCGTCCTAAGGCTGGAGTCCCAGACTGGATAAAAGTGAGAAGAGGGCTGGGCATTGGCTGTGTCTCTTCCTGCTTCCCTCCAAGGATACCATGTGACCACTTGCTTCCTTCTGCCATGATTTCCCCATCTGACAGCCGCACCTTCAAACTGAGCCTAAAAGAACTCTTTCTTCACAGTTCCCGGGCGCAGAAGAAGGCAAGCGGATAATGGGTTTCCTCTTCTCCCGTGCAGTCAGTGCAGGGGCCGGAGGTGTCTTTAGTGCTCTCCCTTGTCCAGGTGCAGGCAAGCCAAGTCCTCCGGAAAGAAGTTTCGGTCAGTCTCACAGCTACTACCCCTAGCAGGAAAAAGTAGCTGTCCAGAGTCAAAATGCTCATAAGATTTGTTTAAGTGTATACAGGTGGAAGAATTAGGTCCTGGGAGAGAAACAGAAAAGATGTGGACTGTTTTTCGGCAGCTTATAAAAGAACTTCACAGTATTAAGTTACTCAGAAAGTTGTTCCAGATTTGAACTAGGAACCAGAAAGTAATTAGAAACCCATAAGTGCAGTGCACTTCGGAAGGCCCGTGAGAAGGGTCATTAGGGGCTTGCACACAAGCAGACTTAACTGTGGGGCAGGGGAAAGCAACAGAACCTCGGCAGAAAACCGCCAAGGCTGTGAGCTCCTTTCGGAGCTGGAAAGTGTAAGTGGCTTTGGAGATGACAGCTAGAAATCCCCAGTCTGTACATAAGCTTATATTTCTATGTAACTGTGACACTGACTCCTTGACCATCAAAATAAAGAATGGACTAGAGTTGCGCTGTCCCAGGCCTGGTGTCCAGACTGTGAATGAGCATGCTACACGGCCATGAACAGAGAGAGGAGGGAACTGGGGCAGGCACAGGAAGGTTTGCGCCAATGTCACCTCGCTAGGAAAATGCTAACGTTTATTTCAAACATTTGCCAGAACTCTTTGAAAGAAAGCCTTTTTCTGTTTAGATAGAGCATTACCCAAATACAAAAGGCTCCCCAAACAGCATGGAAGAACCTCCCTGTGACTGGAGGCCTAAGAGGCCTGCAGCTCCAACCGCCCTGTGCTGTTCACTCTTCTTCCGCTTTAGAACTTCAAAATGCTTCCAGAGAGCTCAAACGACTACCTGATCTTTGTTTTGGCCATGAAGAAACAGACACGCTGCGAGTTTTCTGTGCCCAAGGAGTGACAGAAAATAAATAGTGAAGTCTAAACTTCAAATTTGGACCAGCCTTCAAGAACCTGCTGTGTGCAAAAGGAGTGTACACTATGAAAGCACAAAGGTTAGAGAGGTGTGGGCTGCACCCTGCAGAGGACTGTCCTCTGGCACTCACCACAGGGTAGGGGCTAGCACAGATGAGGACAGGCTGCTATATGACACTTTGAGCAAGGATCCTTAGCTGTGTCTGTCCATGGGACAGGACAGGAGGTCCAAAATGGATGCATGAGTCGATCTGGGCAAGACGAGGCAGTTCTTGGAGCCTTCTTTGCCACCTTGCTTCAGTCAAATACATTATAACAAAGGCAGAACTGCCCAATGCGAGCTGGGCAGTGGTGGTGGTGCATGTCTTTAATCCCAGCACTAGGGAGGCAGAGACAGGCCGATCTTTATGAGTTCGAAGCCAGTCTGGTCTACAGAGGAGGGTCCAGGACAGGCTCCAAAGCTACAGAGAAACCCTGTCTCAAGAAACCAAAAAAAAAAAAAAAAGGGGGGGGGTGGAGAGATGGCTCAGTGGTTAAGAGCATTGCCTGCTCTTCCAAAGGTCCTGAGTTCAATTCCCAGCAACCACATGGTGGCTCACAACCATCTGTAATGAGGTGCCCTCTTCTGGCCTTCAGGCATACACACAGACAGAATATTGTGTACATAATAAATAAATATTTAAAAAAAAAACAAAAGCACAGTAACCATCTCTATTGTACAGCAATGTGGATACACAAATACGGATTGCCTCACAACTGTGGAAAAGGCCATCATTGGTCTTTTAAGCAAACTGTAAGGAACGCAGCCATTGAAGCTGCCCTCTGCTTTCAGCTGAGATCCCAGTGAATCGTAGGTAAATGTGAAGAGGAGTAGGGAAACTTGACTCAGAGTTCAGGTTCCATAACAAAGATACCAACTAGTGCTGTGGCTTCTTTTGGTTGTTTTGAAACAGGGTCTCATGTATATCAGACTAGTTTCAAACTCAGGTGGTCAAGGATGACCTTGAACTTCAGAACATCCGGCCACCACTTTAGGAATGCCAGGATTACAGGCGCGCACCGCCACAGTCAGTTTATGCTGTACTGGGGATTGAACCCACAACACAGGAATCTTTAAGGATCCCACCCAAGGGAAATTGCGTGTAAAAATATTCCGGGATGAAGAAGGGAACCCTCCGTTTTGGCCAGCTAGTTCTCCAGGCATCTCTGATTGCTATCAGAGTAAATTCTGGACATTTCTTACTGAAGCTTTGTGTTGTATTTATGTCATGTGTTCTTTCAAAATGAAAACACACAGTAGGTTCAAGCACAAAGAAAACCTCAGGCAAGTAGACAGTAACCTGCATGTGACTACAGCCTCTTCAATCCTTATGACTGTTATGGCTTAAAAAGAAAGTGGCTCCTGAGCTCAAGGCTTGGTCCCCAGCTAGTGGATGCAATCCTTGAGAGCTGGTTGGGTCCCGAGGGTTCTGACCTAACCAGTGGGTTTGTGATTTGACAGCAGCATTGGGTGGTGATGGGAACCTTCAGAGGTCATGCTAGCTGAGGAAGTGGATCACTGAGGATGTGTCCCCTAGGTTCCCACTGTATCTCTTTCCGTCAGCCCCAAGTACAACTTTGCTTTAATGGTGCATTCATTGTTTGACTCAAAGGATACATGGCAGATGATAACTATGCATACATCCAATTATGCATACATCCAACTATGCATACATCCAACATAAATCATAAGCTTAAAACATTAAGATATTTTTGTGGGTTATTTGGTTGGATTTTTTTTGGTGACTTGATTGTGTGTTTCTTGAGTGTGAGCTTTGTAGATAACATGTTAAAGGTCGGACATGCCTGATAGCGCATCCTTTGTCATAATGTTCGACTTTTCTACAGTTCAGAAACAACAAAGGCCGCCAACTGTGGGTTGAACCAAAACGTATCATTTCTCCTTTTAAGTTGTTTGTGCCAAGTATTTTTTCACAGTGATGACAAACTGACCCAATAATAATGCTGAATGAAAGTCGGTTCATTGCCTTCCTGCCAGTGCAGCCTTGCCCTGCTGGATCTGGAGCACCTTCACCTGTTCTTGGTAGAAGAGTGAGTTCAGCATCAAGGACATTTAGTTAGGTCATCCAGCATCAAGGACATTTAGTTAGGTCATCCATCAAGACTCAAAGGCAGGTATGTTCGGGGAGTGTATGGCAGCCCTGCTGGTTGCAAACAGGACTGAGCTCCTTTCTTTCTGTTCAGCCTTCACAGATGAGGTCTCATCTTTGCATTGACGTCTCCAGTACAGCACAGCTTTATACAACCGCGATCGAGACAATTCTCAGGCCGCTTCTCGGTCACCGGTCTCATTCCGACTACAGCCCTCCTGCCGTCACCCACTCACTTCCCTTTTGATACCATGTGCTGGGGCTGTCATCCCATCTCTAAATTGTTTTTTTAGTAGGAAGTGCCGTGTCTTTGCTGGGTTTAAATTAAAGCCTGGGACTAGAGCAGGTGGCTTCTAGACCTGAATCTGCTGAACTGGCATAAAATCAGGGGCCTATAAGCTAAGGAAGGGTAAAGTTGCTGTTGAGTGGGCCAGCTACAGCATCAGCCAGAACACCCTCTCTTCCTCTTCGTGTTGTCTGTCAGTCACCCCATTGTGTCCCAGAGTAACTGAGCATCCTCTCCCTGTTTGAACAATCCTGATCTCAGATGTTTAACCTCTTCTTGCTTGGATATGCTTAGAATTGATTTTTACTTGGCTTTCTGCGTGGTGCTTTATTTTTTAAGTATGGAAAGTAATTAAGGTTGGAGAAGGAACCGGCTGCCTGTGGTGAGTGGCTCTGTTCTCAGGATCCATACAGGATGCAACTAACCTTTTCTCTAACACTGTTTCTGCATACTTGAGAAAATTTTATGGCTCCCCAACCTCCTGTGCCTCCAGCAATCTGTGCTCTGATTGAGGACCCTCACTGTGTTCTTTAATGCATCTCTTTAAAGTTTGGCATCTAGAAGTGAACAGCAGTTCAGCTTGGTTTGAGCCCAGCATTGCTGTGTTGCGCAACCCAGTAGACACCATTCCTGTTGTGTTTTATGTAAATGAAATGCCATGAAATCTCGAAATATATCAGCTTAGTCTGAGTATTATGTTTCTAAATTAGGTTCCACTAGTGTGCTCTCTCAGGGGGAAGGTGGAACTTTTAGAAAGCTATCTACAGTTGCCCAGTGAGCATGTCCAATGGTTGTTTGGTTTTAGGGGTGGTTTTGTTGGTTTTTGTTAGTTTGTTTGATAGTTAGTTTGCAGTTCAATAAGGATCAAACCTAGGCCATGTGCAAGTAGACACATGCTGTGCCACTGAGCTACATCCTTAGTTGACAAGTATTCTGTAGAGCTCAATTTCAGCACCCTAGGTAGTAAGACTTTTAAAAAATAAATCTCTTTCCATCGTCCAAATAACATAATCATATATTCCACATCCCAAACTGTGTCTACTCGTGTTTCTGATTAAGTCGGGTCAATTGCCTTTGTTTAAGCCTCTGTCGTGTGTCACTCAACCATGGCAGTGGCCCCTACTTTCTGCCTTTGCTTTCTCTGCCCTAACTACTATTCAGTCTCTGGGGGAATCTTCCACTTGTGTTTCTCTGAAAGACTCTAGAGGTTTCCCTCTGCAGGATAAAGACTAAAGCTCCTATATGATACACAACCCTCTTCATAAGTGGGCCCCACTCTGAGGTGCTAGTTCCCTCCACTGCCCTTGCCTTCCATGCGCCATAGCTCTCCCTGGAGAACTTTTAAAACTATCAAAGCTGGTTCCCACTCAACCTGCTCCTTAGGGGTGGGCCAGCAAAATTTGACTAGAATTGTACATGGTCAATTTGACATCAGTGCGTGAAGAGGCACTAGATTAATCTGTCATACGATCATTATGTAATTACTTGACATGCCAGCATACAAAGCTTCTACCCTGACACAGTGTCAGTCAGATCTTGTCACAATAATTGATTTTTGTTTCTTGATAATAATGACAAATTGTAACAAGGAGGAATTGCTAGGGAGTTTGTGTGTTGGATGAATTAGTGTGTCCTTTTCTTAGCGATCCAGAAAGGCATTGTTGCAGTTATCCAATTTACGTGGATAAGGAAATAGCAGTGCATTAACTGCAAAGCAAAGGCTTTTGTTAATAATTGGTAGTATAAGGCCATTGCAAAAAGAGAAGCGGAGGTGCCCACACAGCGCTGTAATATAATCATTAGTAAGCTTTAGTCAACACAATTCATCAAGGAGGTGGAAAAGCGTGAGAGGATTTAGAGGTGAGTGTCAGAGATAATTAAGGAATGGAAAATGGGTCCTATGAGGGAAGCTGTGCAGTAAAGGCCGCAGGAAGCCAAGCAACACTTGATTACTAACTTTCTGTGCATACACACTTTCATGACACGGTTTCTTCCGAACACTAAACATGTAGAGATTAGCTTGAATAGCAGCATGCAAGATTGGGTGGAGAGGAAGAAAAGTATCTAATGAACTAGAAAACAACAGTAACAGCAAAAATACAGCCTGGTCATAGCAGTCCCCTAGTTTTAAAGAGCAACAACTTACCATTTTCTAAAGAACAGAGCAGATGTAACCTAAATAAGTAATAAATGTTTATTTATGGGGCTGGTAGAATGGCTCAGCAGGTAAGGGTACTTGCAAAAGCACAAGCCTGGTGATCTGAGTTTGATCCCAGGAACCCACCCACATAAGGGCAGAAGAACTGACGCCACAAAGTCGTCCTCTGACCTCCACACTCACGCCACGCCACATCTACCCACTTCCCCAACATTGTGCCCTTCCAAATACACAGCACGCACAAAGACACAAATAATAATAAAAACTTAAAACTATGGTGTGGGGGGAGGAAAAGAGGAGTGGGGATAGGGGGAGGGGACTGGGGGAGGGGGCAATATTTGGGAGGAGGGGAGGGAAATGGGAAACGGGGAGCAGGTGGAAATTTTAATTAAAAAAGAATAAAAATAATAATAATAAAAAAAAGAAAGAAAACTTAAAACTAAAGAATGTAGTTCATTAGCTCAGTGATTCTTGACAAATCAGAGCTCCAGTGAGTTGTGTTGTTGTTTGCTTTTGTTGTTGTTTGTTTGGTGAGTGGGTGGGTGTGCTGGTTGGTTGGTTTCTGGAAGATGACATACAGTGGTGTCTTGGGAGTCTAAATCCACTGCGGAAGGAGCGATGGGTGCCCATAGAAAGTAAGCACACTGCAAAGTAGATGAGGGTGACCGTGGTGAAGGAGGGGCCAGGCGTGGCACCGCTGCTGTTTCTTGGCTGTGGCCAGATGTTCTTTGCATCAGCTTGAAGCAAGTCCTCGATGCAAATAGTCCATGATATGATGATCATACATGGAAGAATGAGGGAGTCTGGAAAGGTCATACTAAGAAAATATGTGTTCATATGTTTTAAATTATGATAAACTGTTCAGTGTGGTCTATGTGCCTTTTTAAAAGATCCCCTCTTTCTACCTCTTTGAGGAGAAGCGTTTAAACTTTTAAGCTGTAGAAATGTTAGATTTACAGAAAAGCTACAGGAACACGTGGAAGCTCCCAAACCTACCTCCCCTTGCTGGCATTATATTGTGTTTGTGTTTACATTCCTTCATGTCTACAGAAAATGCACATCTCTGTGTGTCGAAGATATTTAATACTTGATAAAGTAGCCCAGCTGTGCTTAGCCAGGAGAAGGTGGGCAAGCCTAAAGGACAGCATTGGTAGGCTAGGGATATCAGATGCATTTTCAATTCACATTATTTTCAGCTTACGGTGGCTTTATAAGGACATAATCCCATATGAAACTGCAATCACATCCATCATTGTCCTTTATCTCCAGATCTTTCTGTGTATTTTCCAGTAATAACACAAGTGCTATTACTGAGCTCAGCATAGGCATCCACTTCAATAAATTTAAGACAGATACAATATTTATCTAATTTACTTGCATTTATCTGGTTGCTTCCATTGACTGGATAATGTCTTTTTATACAGCATTTTCTTCTTTTTCAGAGTAGAATCCAGCCGAAGCTATGTTTATAAGCATGGGCAGCTGAGAAGATACAGCCCAGTGAGTAAAGAGTTTGCTGTACAAGCATGAGGACTTCAGTTTGTGTCCTTAGCACCCATATATAAAGCCTGGGTGTGCAGATCCCAGTGCTAGGAAAGGAAGAAATGCAGAGAAATGGATCCTAGAGTTCGCTGTTTAGCCAGTGTAGCCAAAACATTGAGCTCCAGGCTCAGTGAGGGACCCTGTCTCAAAGAAACAAGGTGGAGAAAGGTAAAGGAAGATAGCTAGAGTTGACCTCTGATCTTCATGAGTGCATGCGCAGGTCAGTGCACCTATGCCCACATGCAAACACCACACACGCACACATGCACACGCACACACGTATCCACACACATGCAAAGGTATCTGGGGTTCTCCAGAATGAAATGCTGAAATTATGCCTTTAGGTTACCCATTTTTCCTTCTCTATCCTAAGTTTAAATCCTCGCTGTTCCTCATGCTGCTGGCATTCCTGTTCTCCATACAACTTTCCTTCATGACTCAGTTTATTTGCTTTTCTTATTGCCTCTTAAGCCCAATTGGAACGAACCCATCTGGAAACGAAGCCAACTAACCCTGCTCCATATTCCCTCCCAAATAACCGGTACTCTTGAAATACCACCCCCCTCATTCCTTACCATGGTTAAGATCTTTGAAAAAAGGGCCCTTATTTACAAATATTTATTAATATTTATGTGCTTTATGCATATGTATCAGCCAGCAGCGAACACTTCACTGTAAAGAATAGCACAAAGAAGCTAGGGAATCTGATCCTGAAGGGCAGGAAGAAACAAAATGCCCTTGCAGGGGGAAGGAATGGAGTGGGAGTGGGCTGAGCTGGAGCGCTACGTGCTCTCTCAGTTGTGTGATATGAGTAGGGAAGTCGGGATTGCTGGTATATTTCCCAAGAAGTCTTAAGAGATGCACAACTTTTTACAAGAACACAGTCCAGGTTTATTTTTTTATTGTTGTTTCTTAGTGTTGAGCTTATCTTAGACATAGAAAATTTGCAAACAATAGTAAAGTATTAGAAACCTCCATTGCTGTCCTTCTCTGAAGAGCTTATCTTGGATCCTGTGTTTGAATTTAGCTGTCTCAGCTCCATAATTGCCTGTAACCTTACAGTTTCTCGGTCTGCTCCTGTCTTATGATCTGGACTCTTTGGAATGCTACTGGCCAGTTGATTGTAGACTATACTGTGTCCCTCATTTGGGGTCTGCATGTTGTTTCTTCATGATTAAATTGACTCAGATTCTGCTTTTATTTTGTGTCATTTTGGTTTTTTGAGACAAGGCTTCTCTGTCTAACAGCCCTGGCTGTGCCGGAACTCGCTTTGTAGACCAGGCTGGTCTCAAACTCACAGAGATCACCTGCCTCTGCCTCCCGAGTGCTGGGATTAAAAGTGTGCTCCCCCACACCCAGCATTCTTAAGAGAATACTGTAGACTGCATTTTTAAGCACACTGACTGGTGTTGTGCCTTTCTCGTGCATTGCATCTAGAATTTATTAATCACATCTCATTAGTGAGGATATTGAAATTACCTTTGGCACAAGGATATTTGGGGATATTTTGTTTTGTTTTATTTCAAGATAGCCTCACTGTGTAGCTCTGGCTAACTTGGAAATCCCTTTTTACACCAGGATGGTCTCAAACTCACAAGAGATCCGCCCCCTTCTTGCTTGAATATGCCACTACCAGCAGCTAAGGAGACATTTTTGGTTTGTTTTTGGGGTTTGGTTGGGGGGGGGTTGTTACTGTTTTGTTGCTATTGTTTAGTTTTGTTTTTTGGATTTCTTTCTGTAAAGTTATGCCCTTCCTAGTAGTTAACCAGTATATTTGAGATTACACAATGTCTTCTTTGACCCACCCATTAGTTTCTTCGTGTATCAGTGAGCCTTGGCAACTATAAACAAGTCTTACTCTGGTATTTACTTAGTTGTACATTTCTTCTTACCCCCTTTCATTTTCCATTTATTGATTGGAATTCTTTAGGAAGGAGAAGCTGCATAGACAGGAGTTAGATACAGAAAGGCATGCCCTTCAGTCATCTTCTATCCTTTGAATCTTCACAGTACTAGTTTAACAGCCATAGTATACCTTTACTGTTTTTATTAAGTGTTTATGTTCTGAGTGTTTGACTAAGACCATTGTGATCACCTGGGTTACAAAGCTTCTTTATTATAGGCAGACCGAACAACTCGATTATGTGTTTTGAGAAAAAAAATCAATGATGTTATTTAAAAAAAAACCCTACAACAATGGGTAGCACTGAAGTTGTTATATAGCTTCTATATAGGCCTTGAATAATTCATTTTCTGTTTAGCTTCCAATCATCTAAAAGAAAAATATCGAGCTGTTGATGCTTAGCTACAAATAGTTCACGAGGCACATGTCAGTTTCCTTCTGCAGTGTGACACTGGCTTCCTCGCGTCTGTATGTTTACACTGTATGTTTACATTGTAGCTGGTGTGCAGAGAACGTGTTTAGCATGGGTTCTCTTAGTTCAGCAGCCCTCAAGCACCATAGTTATGCAGTTTTACCAGAGAAGCACCTAATTGGAGCTAATTCATTTCGTCAATTTCAAAACATACTATCTCTAATTTTATGAAGGTACTTATTTGTATTTGAAAGGGAGTATGTAAGCCAGGAGTTGACAGCTTTTTCTCTGACTCCAGAACATAACTACTCTCAGCTATACAATGTCAGAAATACTCAGTTCTGCTATTGTGGATAGAGATAACAAGCAAATGTATATATGCTTTGTCTCAATAAAACTTTATTTAAATGAAGGAATGACATTCTAGTGACTACAGTTCACTAACCATTGTTTTAGACTACAAAAGTATGCAGATCCAAAACATTCATTAGCATCTGACCTAATCCTCCATGTTTTCCTACAGGCAGAAGACTGACCTTTGAAAATATGTATTTAGGAGATAATCACGTTCTATTGAATACCCTGTGCTGGTGCTGCCATCGAAAAATCTGGTTACAGTCTGGGGAGGCCTGCTACTGCTGCAGGACTGGACCATCTCGGCCCTGAGATGAGTGTCCTGACAGAGCAGGCGCACCATGAATAGATACACAACGATCAAGCAGCTTGGGGATGGGACCTACGGTTCTGTCCTGCTGGGAAGAAGCATTGAGTCTGGAGAACTGATCGCCATTAAAAAGTAAGTTCCTTCTTCACTCTTGTGACTCATGGTCAGTTCTACCTATCATATTGATTTCAGCTCTGTTCTGTCTGTTCCCGGTCTTTGAAACATTTCTAAAGGGGAATGGACGGGAGCCATAAACAAGAACGTTAGGTGATGATTCTAAAGTCGTAAAGAAACTGTACGACATCTGATGAGGTGTAATAAGTTCATTTTACAGAAGAGGAAATGTGTTTATCTGGTACCTGCTGTCTGTGTCATTTATACTTAGTTTTTGCAGCCAGAGTTCAGACCTGTTGCGTTAGTTACCTGTGACCATAAAGCAATTCACTCCAAACTTGTAGATTAGAGCAACATACACACCTTCTATCTCAGTTTCTGTGGGTCAGCACAACTTAGCAGAGTTATCTGTCCAAAGTCTCTTCTGAGGCTGCAATCAAAATGGTGCTCAAAACTATGGTGTTATTGGCAGCTGGGCGGGGAAAGGCTCTGCTTCCAAGCTCACTCCTGTGACTTTAGGTTGCAGTTAGAACCTTGTACATTGTTGACCTGAGGGTTCTCTGCTAGTTGTCAGCCGGAGGCTGCCTCTTAGTCCTGTGCCATGTGGACTGCTCCAAAGAGTAGTTCACAATACGGTGATATAGGCAGTAGGAAAGCAATAAGGGGCTGAGAGATGGCTCAGCAGTTAAGAACTCTTATTCCAGCCGGGCGATGGTGGCACGCGCCTTTAATTCCAGCACTTGGGAGGCAAAGGTGCAGGTGGATCTCTGCGAGTTCGAGGCCAGCCTGGACTACAAGAGCTAGTTCCAGTACAGGCTCCAAAGCTACAGAGAAACCTTGTCTCCAAAAAAACAAAAGAAAAAAGGACTCTTATTCCTCTTATAGTGGATTGGAGTTCAGCCCCAGCTGAACTACACAGTTCAACAACCTGTAACTCCAGTTCCAAGAGAGCTGATACTCTTTTTTGGTTTCTGTGACCACTTTCACACACATACTACACATAGTGCCCTATTATACATATATACATTAATAAATCATTTTTTTTTCTTTTAAGAAAAAGTCTTATATGGAAGTCAGATCTTTTTATTTTTACAAATCAATCATAGAAATGACTTCCACTCAAAATGATGTGCCCTTACTGGCCAGAAGCGAGTTATTGAAGGAGAAAGGGTATGCACAGTTATAAATAGACCAAGATAGAGGTCTTTGGGGACCAAATTAGAGTCTGCCTGCTGGGCACTAAGTCCTGTAACCATTTAAGAATCATTCTTACATCCAAACTGAACTAACATCCAGCATAGCACGTTCCACTTTTATTCCAGACTGTTTATCCTTTTTATCTTTGTTTTGTTTTGTTTCTATGAGACAGTCTTGCTCTGTGGTCTAGGCTGGCTTTGAATCCACACTCTTCTGCCTTGCCTCCCACGCACAGGTTATAGAAGTGTAGTGTTCCTTATGACTCTGGTTTCCCTATCTCCAGCAGCTCAAAGCCTGAGTTCTCTTGACTTCGCTTCCACTCATTGCTGACCTTCACTCATCCAGTCCTGTCAATTGTACTAAATATCCATCTGGTCTACCAACTCCATTCCTACTAGAACCTCACTTCCAACCTATTACCATCTACCATCCAACTACCAGGTCCTCTATAGGGCTCTTGGCTTCCAGTCATGTCACTGCTCATACCAAACTGAAAAGACAGTTCATTAAAACCACTAGTGTTAAACATTCTCCTTGTCTTCCTGCTCTTTGCAGCCCTGTGCTAGATGATTTTCTGTCAGCTTGACACAAACTAAAGTCATCTGAGAGGAGGAAACCTCAACTAAGAAAATGCCTTCAGGGCTGGAGAGATGGCTCAGAGGTTAAGAGCGCTGGCTGCTCTTCCAGAGGTCCTGAGTTCAATTCCCAGCAACCACATGGTGGCTCACAACCATCTGGTACCCTCTTCTGACAGGCAGGGATGCATGCAGGCAGAACACTGTATACATAATTAATAAATCTTTGAATAAAAAGAAAAAAAGAAAGGCCTCCATGAGATCAGGTTGTAGGCAGCCATATAAGCGCTTGATGGGAGAGGCTCAGCCCATTGTGGGTGGTGCCCACCCTGGGCTGGTGGTCCTGGGTTCTTTAAAAAAAAAAAAAAAAAAAAGAGCAAACTGAGCAAGCCAGTAAGCATCAGCCTCCTTCCATGGCCTCTGCATCAGCTCCTGCCTCAGGTCTCCATTTTGTTTGAGTTCCTGTCCTGACTTCCTCCAGTAAATGACTAGAGATTGTGGAAGCTTAAGTCAGATAAATCCTTTCCTCCCCAGCTTGCTTTTGCTCTTGCGGTTCATCATCATAATAGACAAGTCTCTTGTCTCCTCTGCCTTTAGTGCCACAGCAGGGCTGGGCCCAGTCACTGCTCTTGGCACCAGCACGCTCACGTATCTTTTACTTGATCCTTCAACTTTCCTCTGGTTTTGGTGCCCTTTGCCCTGGTTTCTGGGAATCACCTTCTAAGTGAACTTCTTACACCGAAGCCTAGGAGAGTCCAGTGTGACATCGCTTGCTTTCAGAGTCATCAAACTCTGTGACCTCCAACGTGGTTGGCCTGTTTCCCTAGCTTTGTCTCTTATCGCTGCCCTCTCGCCTCTGTTCTCCTCTCCAGCCTTTCAGTGTGGTGAACTTCCCTAACACCTTTCTGCTCAGATCATCTTATGGTTGGCCCTACTGCAGGTGCCTAGCTACATTGTACTAATTCTTACTTCCATGGTGGCAGAACTGAGGGAGCGGGTTGCAGGCAAGTAGACCAGCAACTGAGAGCTTACTTCTGGAACCACAAACAAAAACCAAGTATGCTCACCCTAAATGGGGCAAGTCTTTTGAAACCTCACAGCCCACCCGCTTGACATAATTTCTCTAACAAAGCCACACTTCCTAAACTTTCCTAAACAGCCACCAACTTGAGACCAAATATTCCAGTATCCTAGACCATTGGGCATAGACATCTCCTTCAGCTACCGCAAATGGTAAGATACCATATCTGGATCTGCATGTGCATTAAAACCCACTTCCTGTGGTGTACTAGCTCAATATAGCCACATAAGTAATTTATTATTTAATTGATTCTTTGAAAGTTTCATACATATGTACAATGTATCTTGGTCCTCTCCATTCCCAACTCTCCCATGGACCTTCCCAATGTATGTCCCTCCCACCTTCATCATCTCCCTTTCTTCCTCTCCTCCTCCTTTCCCTTCTCTTTTTATAACGCCTAACTAGTGCTTTCTACCTTATTCTGTAGCAGCGTATTTGTGGATATCACCAAAGACTTCCACCACCAACAAAAGTTCTGTTGGCCGGTACTGGCCTAGATAGAATAAACCTGGGGAAGTTTCTTTTGGGCCAAGTTAGTTTGTTAGTGGTAGAGTCAGACAGCAGACCTGGCTCTTTGTACTCCACCAGGTGGCCTGGTTAGGATTTCTGTTGCTGTGATAAACACCAGGACCAGCTGGTGTGGAAAGGGCTTATTTCTTCCCTCACCTCTCAGGCCACACTCCATCACTGAAGGAAGTCAGGGCAGGATCCTGGAGGTAGGAGCTGAAGCAGAGGCCGCTTGTAGCTTGCTCTGCTCGGCCTGCTTTTTTATACAGCCCAGACCAGCTGCTCAGGGTGCCTGCAGTGAGCTGGGCCCACTAACCTCCATCGCTAATCAAGACAGTGGCCCACAGACTTACCTGCAGGCCAGTCTAATGGGGCCTTTTCTCAGTTGAGGTTCCTTCTTTCCGGATACATCTGGATTTGTGTCAGGAAAAAACCAGCAGTGCACCAGGTTCTCACTGCAGCTGGGAAGTTTACTGGCTTAGATTGGACTGACTTACCGTGTTTTAAAATAAGGGCTTCTTTAGATGGTATAATATTTTATAAAAATTGAAACCAACATTGGTTAGGTTCAGAATGAAAAAAATTAATTTTTATTTTTATTTGTGTGTGCATTCATGTATGCTTGTCACATGTGTGCACATGTGTGCCCCCAGAGGCCAGAAAATGACATTGGGTCCCCTGGAGCTGGGTTGCAGGCAACTCGAGCTGCCTGCATGGGTGTGGGACTGAATGTGTTCTCTGCAGGAGCATGCAATGCTCTTAGCACAGCTACCCTGCAGCCCTGGATGAAAACATTTTTAAGAAATGGTGTTCGGCCTATCACTTGGAATAAGCATGCTATTTCTTTTTCTTCTCTTTCAGAATGAAAAGAAAGTTTTACTCCTGGGAAGAATGCATGAACCTTCGGGAAGTTAAGGTATTTATGAATTTACCAGGGAATAATTCTGTTTGGCTGCTTAGCCTAGCTGTATTCATGGCTAGATTTAGAGTTGCGGTAGTCATTCCATTTGCATTTTTTCGCTAATGCTATGAAAGAGAAAGGATATGATACAGCTGGTATCCAAAAGTGGAAAATTGCTGCCTTACTTAATGAATATATAATTACTAGAATACTTTTGTCATTGCTGGATTTCTTCAACCAGTATCTTTCAGTAAGTGTTGATTTGGTGGACTGTTGCCTCCGTAGGTGTCATTCCTATCCAGTGAGGCACAGGAAACTCCGGCTCCCTGTAGCTTGTTTTTGGATACAAAGCAGCACCTCTTGCATTTCCTTGTACTCTGTTACAGTGTGTGATGGAATCCTTTGCCTAACATAGCGCTTTGTCAGCATTGCATAGCATGTGTCTTCACTGGTTTTGTTCCTTTCCTTTCCTTTCTTTCTTTTTTCCAGACGAAGTGTGCCTATGTAGCCCAGGTTGGCCTTGAGCTAGAAGTCCTCCTTAGCTCTGCAGCTTCCCAGCTGCTCTGACGTACAGGCTCCACCATGCCTGGGTTTTTTTGTTTTTCTGTCCAGTGCTGGTGTGCAATCCCAGGACCTCATGCCTACTTGGCAGGTGCTCCAGAGCAGAGGTCCAGCCCAGCCCTTCACCTTTGCTTTTGTTCTCTTTTCTTTCTCTCCTTCCTTTCTCCTCTCCATTCTGCTTTAGTCCTCCTGTAGCATCTCCTCAGGTAGAGTGACCACTAGGCTTTTCCATGTGCTCTGGAGGGGGGCCTCTCACTCAGCGCTGTTTGGAAAGCCCAGTAGGATTTGAAACCAGCCCTTTAATACATGAATAGGGCTTCCAGTCTAGAGCAGGGACACGCACACTTTGTTCATAAAGGGCAAGGTCATAACTCTTTTAAACTCCATAAGCCAAAGGATATTGTTTGTGTTGTAACAAGTGGAAAATACTCTGTCAGGTATGGTGGTGCATGACTTTAATACCAGCACTTAGGAAGCCGAGGCAGGTGACTCTCCGAGTTCAAGGCCAGCCTGGTCTTTGTAGTGAGCTGCAGGCCAGTCAAACCTACATGGCAAGACCTTGTTTTTAAAAAAAAAAAAAAAAAAAAAAAAGTAGAAGAAGAGCAGCCAGGCATGGTGGCGCACAGTTTTAATCTCAGCACTCAGTAGGCAAAGGCACAGTATACTAGTATGGCAGCAAGAGTGATGCCATTGTTCTGTATCAAGTCTATTAGGAGGAGGAGTAATGAATGCTGGTATTAGCTTGCCTTTTCCCTTCCTTCTCTTTTTGTTGATACAAATTCTCATGTAATCAGGTTGGCCTCGAGTCCACTATGAGTCATGACTGGCCATGAACTCCTGATTCTTTTGCCTTCAGCTCCCAAATACTGGCATTATAGGTGTCCATCATCAAGCCTGCCTTCCTCTTTTCCCTTTTTATTCTATTCAGGACCCCAAGCCTGGTGTTGCCCACACTCAGAGTGGGTCTTCCTCCAAGTCATGCCTAGAGGTGTGTCTCCTAAGTGATTGTAGGTCCCATCAAGTTGATAGTGAGGATAAACTATCATGTGCTTTTGTCTCTACCTTACCTTTGACCTTTAATATGTCTTCTTTATTTGTTACATTCATTATTTGTTTGATTTTGAGACAGGGTCTCACTGTGTAGTCCCGACTGGCCTTGGTCTTAGATCCACCTGCCTCTGCCAACCAAGTGCTATATGATCAAAGGCGTGCAACACATGCCACCAAGCCAAGCCATGTATTACATGCATTTTAAATTCATACCTTATGCTCTCAGCTAGGCTGCTGGCCTCTGAGAATCAAACACTGCCTTACACCAGGCTTATCCTTAGGGTATAATACATTATAGTTTTAACAGGGAGGAAAGTGTTGACAAGTCCCTGAAGGGGTCAAAATTGATACTATTGATTCATCTGTGGCGTATGTCCCTGTGGGAACTATTGGTTTATTTTAGGTCACTACTAATGCTTATCTGCTCTTACACAAATGGTTTGTCTCTGCTACTTCAGGGACTTTTCTATAACCACATAAGATGCTTCTTTCTGGAAATATATCTTTGCAAAGTGAATACTATAAAATTCTATGAACAAAATTAACTCTACAAATTAGAGGGACAGAAAATTTAACTTACTCAACAACCTCACTAAAATTGGAGCTTGAAGCCACTCCTAGGCCTGGGCCTGTCCTTCATGTTTCAGACAGACCACAGCCTCAGAGCCGAACCACTGTGCTCCTTACAGAAGTACCATCTAGAGAAGCTCTAAAACCAGCTTCATTCTTTTTCTGAATTAATTTGCCACGAAGCTGCTCACCGAGGGCTGCTTGTGATGTGCTTTAAGCAAACAGACAAGAAAGATGGCTGCAATCAGGAGCAGCCAGTGAACAACAGCATGTGCTGCTATTCATGGAAACCCGGGAATCCAACCCCAATGAAAGGAATAACCAGCCTGGCTGGGTCATCCTCAAAGATTATTGCCAGCACTGCTGAGGATCCATGCCAGCAAAATGACTTGGCAATAATTTGTCCTTTGGGGTGAAGGTTCCAGAAAAGCCTCACCTGGTCTTTATCCACTACCTGTGTTTCCTCTCTCTTCTGAGCTATGTGGATCAAAGTTTTGATATTTGGATCCTTCGGGATTTGGGTGGTCACTTTAACTTTTCCTTCTGCACACATTCTGTTTTATTAAAAGGATGTTCTTTTTAATGAAAAGATAGGGAACCTTCTGTAATTTGTCATTGTTGACCTCATTGCCCTGTGGGGGCAAAGACTTTTTAAGGTTCAAATTCTGATCATCCAGGTAGCCCTCCCAAAGACTGGGTGTCTCTGGATACTGATTGCTGGTCACTAACAGGACAGCGTTTTTGTTCATCATTACCAGGTGGTGTTTATGGAAAGTCGTATGTACAGGGCTACGTTCAAATGGCCTTAGAAAAAAAAGTACATACGTAAGAGGAGAAATCAGAAGCTTGTGTATCATCTTCTGAATCATGTCCATGTTCCGCAGCTGCTGCCGGACTCTCTCACCTTTGTTGCCCTTAGACCTTTGACTCACTATTTCGTCAATGAAGTCTTCATCCCCTCCCCCACGTCCCTACCTTACCCCCGCCCCAGTAATTAGAACTCACATTTGCAGGCAATGTTTTGTGAAGTCACAAGAGCTCAAACAAAGATTTATTAGGGGACATTTACGAATACCAACAAGGTAGAGAACCAGCACAGTCTTCCGTTCTGCCCTGGGGCCAATGGATGCAGCAATCCAGTCTCCAGCCAACACACAAGAGAGCGAAAGAGCCCCCTCCTCTTCCTTATAAGAGATGGTATCCACACACAAAAGCCACACCCTAAGACCGGTACCCCAAAACTATTGGCGGAATGAATTCCCACAACACACATTGTAAGAAGGAGCGTTTTGTCTCAGGCACACGAGTCTGAAGAAAGTCTAGAGAATCAGGCTATCAGCCTCAGGCCTTTGAGGAGTTTCTTGTTGACCCTGTCTGCAGGCTGCTGTCTGGCGACCTCACCCTTAACTGGCTGCCTTCTCCAGCTCTGGAAGATTTAAAGCCATGTCTTTCTTTATTGGTTCCCTTCTAGCTACTTGCACAGCCTGAATTCCGTGATCTGGAGGGAGGGAGCCTAAAATAGCCTGGGCCTATTGCCACAAAAATAGTCCTGCCCTACTGCTCCGGGCTGGGCAGCCAGGAATACCAGCTAGTGATCATATGCCTACCCTCTAGTCAGTCTGTCAAAGTCATGTTTCTAGATAAGGTTATGTTGACTTCAGAGAAGTACTGTTTACTAAGTTGTCAATCAGATGTAATTCATGTTTGCGTTCTCAAATAGAAATCCCTTTCTAATTGTGCTTAGGGTGGCTTTCCCTGTTAGAGACACTTGTTTTCTGATTTTGTTTGTTTCTCTTTCTCGCCTCGTTTCAGTCTTTAAAGAAGCTCAATCACGCCAACATTGTAAAGCTGAAAGAAGTCATCAGGGAAAACGATCATCTCTATTTCATCTTTGAGTACATGAAGGAAAACCTTTACCAGCTCATTAAAGAACGGTGTGCCTCAGTCATGACCTTAGTTTTTAACCAAGTGTCTTTGAGATTTATTTTTATTCTTTTTAGTTATACGTGTAGGGGTGCATATATGTATGAGTGCCCACCAAGGCCAGAGGTGCCAGCTCCCAATAGTGCTGGAGTTACGGCGAGCCACTCCAGTGTGGGCGCTGGAATTGAACTCTCAAGGGTCCTCTGTGAGAGCGATATGTGTTCTTAACCTCTGAGCCGTCTTTCCAGCCTTGTAGTCAGAACATTCTTATGAATTAATATTGCAAAGGCGATGTATTTTTTGCTTCGCTTACTTCAGTTTTCTAGATCTTCCTGTAGTCCTTTAACAGTCACGACTCTGGATTTCATGACCATCTGCCAGCTAGGTGAAGGATCCAAGCACATTCCTGTGCCCGGGAGCCTTGAGACATCTCCCAGGAAGCAGCTTGCAATACAGAAATTCATTTTGCATTTTTTTTTTTTGGTTTTTCGAGACAGGGTTTCTCTGTGGCTTTGGAGCCTGTCCTGGAACTAGCTCTTGTAGACCAAGCTGGTCTCGAACTCACAGAGATTCTCCTGCCTCTGCCTCCCAAGTGCTGGGATTAAAGGTGTGCGCCACCACCGCCTGGCACATTTTGTATTGTTGTTTTGTTTTGTTTTGAGAAAGTTTCCTTCTTAGGCTGACCTGAAACTCAAGATTCTTCTCTGTGAACCTTCTGAGTTCTGAGATTACAGGTGTGGCCACCATGCCTAGCTTATTTTTAGACACAGTGTTACAAGTTTCTTATTCATTATTGTAAAAAGTTTATTCTTTTTTATAATAGAGCTTAATAGAATTGGTGTTTATTATTTAGCGTCACTGTATCAAAAAGAGATTATTTTTCTCTGCTGTTTATCATCAAAGGATCTAGTAAAAATTTCTTAATTTCATACTATATAATAGAGTAGATTCCTTTTACTACCGAAACTCAGCTTTTTAACTTTGTTTTCTTCTGGCCCATGCAGAAATAAGTTGTTTCCAGAGTCTGCTATACGGAATATAATGTATCAGATATTGCAAGGACTGGCATTCATTCATAAACACGGTAAGTTATTTGCAATATTATGCTTCTGAATAGCATGAAATATCCTCAGGTAGATAACACAGGAAGTATTAATGGCTGTAGAGCTGACAAGCTGACAATGGCTTTCGGAGGATGTTCCCTCGGGACTTTGATTTCTGAATTTGCCTATGTGTGTGTGTGTGTGTGTTCTTTAGTTTAAGAACTGAGCTTGTTAGTTATAGATAGATCTAGGAATTATTTCCCACCATTTTCTGATGTATCAACAAGAGACCCCAGATCAGAATTCTGAGGTAGTCATGTGTGGTGTGTAGCCCACAGTAGACCTCAGATCAGAATTCTGAGGTAGTATATATGTTGTGCGTAGCCCACACTAACATCTCTGCACTGTGCTGCTCATTTTTCTATATCATTTATATTCCAGAGTGTCCTAAAATTTTATACAATACAGAAAAGCAAAATAAATTAAAACTTAGCAAACTGAAGAAGAGGCAAAGGCAAAACAGGGCAGGGAGACAAAGCCTCTCTTTCTTTCTTCCCTTCTTTTTTTGTTTTCTTTTTCTTCTTTTCCTTTCTTGTGTTTTTTTTTTCTTTTTAGAGGCATCAAACATTTATTCTGGCTCACGATTTAAGAGGGGAGATAGCTGAGTGTGGTGGCACAGTCCTTCTATCCCAGCACTTGGAGGCAAAGGCAGGAAGAGCTCTGTGAGTTTGAGACCAGCCTGGTCTACATAGCAAGTCTGAGGCCAGCCAAGGTTCCATAGTAAGACCCTGCCTAAAGAAAAATGGAAAGAAAGGATATAATCCACTATGGTGGGAATGGTAGTAGGAATGTAAGGTCATATTATGCCCAATTCTTTTTTTTTTTTACTTATTATTTTAAAATGTTTTCATATAATATATTTTGATCATATTCTTTCCCCTCCCCCAAGTCCTTCTATATCCTCCTTACCTCCCTACCCACCCAATTTCATGTTCTTTCTCAAAAAAGGTCAATTATTACTAAATTACAACCAAAAAAAAAAAAGCACACAAAAAATGTGGAATCTGTTTTGTATTGTCCACCTGCACCTCAACAATAGACTGGAGTTGGAGTGTGGTTAATATATCTCATATCACTCCACTGGAGAAAATTGATTTTCTCTTACTCAGCGAGTGTCATGTAGCTCCTTGATTAGGACTGGGACTTTGTGTCCACTTCTGCGCAGATTTTTTCTGTCATGAATTTGTACAGGTCTTCTGTGTGCTGTCACAGTCTCTGTGAGTCGAAATGGCTTGCACCAGCCCTGTTGTGTCTGAGGATGCTGTTTCTTTAGAGTCACCCCCCACCTCTTGCTCTCACAGTCCTTCTGCCTCCTCTCTGCCTAAACCCCTGAGCCTTGAGGAGAAGGGTTTGATAAAGACATCCCATTCAGGGCTGAGTGCTCCAAGGTCTCTCATTGTCTGCACACTGTCCAGTTGTGGGTCTCTGTGTTAGTTGCTATCTATTGCAAGAAGAAGCATTTCCAATAAGAGGTGAACCACACACTTATCTATGGACATATAGCAATATGTCATTACAAGTTGTTTGATTGCTGTAGTAGTAGAGTCTCCTCTTGGGCCCATGACCTATCTGGTCTTAGTTTCTTGGCCTCATTGGTGGTATCAAGTGTGGGTTCCATCTTATGGAACAGGCCTTAAGTCTCATTTCTTAAACAGTGGTTGGTTGCTCCCATTACCTTTGTGCCACTATTGCACCAGTGTATTTTGAAGGCGGGTCACGGTTGTAGGTTGCAGGGTTGAAGCTTCTAGTTGACATTAGCTTGATTTCTCCATGTTTGATGGCATAAGTAAATGGTGACTTCAGCAATAGAGTCTTATACTCTGGTTATGGAGGCTAACCAACAGCATTCGTAATAGCCTATAATGTTTGGAGGATTTGTCCAGTATGCCAGCAAATTTATTTATTTATTTATTTATTAAAGATTTCTGCCTCCTCCCCGCCACCGCCTCCCTTTTCCCTCCCCCTCCCCCGTCAGCCCAAAGAGCAATCAGGGTTCCCTGCCCTGAGCGAAGACCAAGGACCACCCACCTCCATCCAGGTCTAGTAAGGTGAACATCCAAACTGCCTAGGCTCCCACAAAGCCAGTACGTGCAGTAGGATCAAAAACCCATTGCCATTGTTCTTGAGTTCTCAGTAGTCCTCATTGTCTGCTATGTTCTGCGAGTCCGGTTTTATCCCATGCTTTTTCATACCCGGGCCAGCTGGCCTTGGTGAGTTCCCGATAGAACATCCCCATTGTCTCCGTGTGTGGGTGCACCCCTCGCGGTCCTGAGTTTCTTGCTCGTGCTCTCTCTCCTTCTGCTCCTGATCTGGACCTTGAGATTTCAGTCCGGTGCTCCAATGTGGGTCTCTGTCTCTGTCTCCTTTCATCGCCTGATGAAGGTTAATATTCAGGAGGATGCCTATATGTTGTTCTTTGGCTTCACCTTTTTATTTAGCTTCTCTAGGATCATGAATTATAGGCTCAATGTCCTTTATTTATGCCTAGAAACCAAATATGAGTGAGTACATCCCATGTTCCTCTTTTTGGGTCTGGCTTACCTCACTCAGGATAGTGTTTTTTCTATTTCCGTCCATTTGTATGCAAAATTCAAGAAGTCATTGTTTTTTACTGATGAGTAGTACTCTAATATGTATATACTCCATACTTTCTTCATCCATTCTTTCATTGAAGTATGCCAGCAAATTTTATTTCAGTAGAAGAAGCAAACAACAGATTTGTTTCTGAGCTTGTTATACAATGGAAAATGTGAAATATAATTAGTTAGAACATGTGTAGTTTTTTATTTAAAACTTAACTAGTTACCAAAAGCAAAACTACTATTTTTTAAATTAAGACCTTCATTTTACATTTACTTATCTAATTTGTGCATGCATGCATGCATGTGTGTGTTTGTGTGTACATATGCACATACATGTGTCACAGCATGGGTACAGAGGATAGCTTGCAGGAGTCTTGCAATAAATCCTCTTCCTTCCACCCTCACAGGGGTTTTGAATTCATATCATCAGGCTTGGAATCAAGTATTTTCACCTGCTGAGCCATCTTACTGGGCCCAGAATTATTCTTGATACCCTGGCCAGGAAAGCACTTTCTCGTGGACCCTTTGCAGGGGATAGTGTGCCACGTGATTTTATACAAACACATGGCAGGCTGCATAGGCCAGTTTTGTTTGATAGCTTTCACTGTAGGCCGGTTTTGTCACCTGATCAGAAAAAGCAGTTCTGCCCTGCCCCAGTGTGACTCACTTCAGGGATGGTGTGGGTATTCCATAGAGAGATTTAGAATGTCCAAAGGGAAGCATACTGTATGCCCTTCAGGAAACTCTCCGTTTGTGTTTTTTCTCTTCGCTGAGCTTGTGAAAAGTTAAGCAGCAGTGAAGAGAGGCAGTAATCTCCCTGGAACCTCGCTGGTTCTCTCCCTGGAATCTCGCTGGTTCTCTCTCTGCAACCTCGCTGGTTCTCTCCCTGCAACCTCGCTGGTTCTAACCACTGCAGATCAGATGAGGCTGGATTGAAAACTTTCCCATGAATATGTAGCCAAGACATGGACATCTGTGGGAGAAGACAGAAGTACTCTGAGAAGGACATTTGAGGTCATCTTAGCATGTAGACACAGGAAGAAGCCCATACATTCTCAGTCTATGGATGTTGCCACTGTAAACATTGCACAAACAAATGGATTCATTACTCAGTAAGGAGACTGGGTTGAACCTTTTTGGCAATTTCTAGATTTAGTGTAAATATCTTCTCTCTCTCTCTCTCTCTCTCTCTCTCTCTCTCTCTCTCTCTCTCTCTTTTTAATTTTTTGGTTTTCTTTTGAGACAAGGTTTCTCTTTAGCTTTGGGGCCTGTCCTGGAACTCGCTTTGTAGACCAGGCTGGCCTCAGACTCACAGATCTGCCTGCCTCTGCCTCCCAAGTGCTGGGACTAAAGGCGTGCGCCACCACCACCCGGCTGGTATAATTATCTTGAGCTAACAATTTAGCACCCCTCAAGAGTCCTTTGGAGCTCTGTACCGCCGTTACTTTCAGGCCTTACCCACTGAGAGTGTGTGTGCAAACACCGCAGAGGAAGATTCAGCTGTGGAGGCATCAGACTGCGCTCACAGCCTCACTACCCTGGCCATCTCCAGAGGTGGTGGCTGACATTTTTCCCAACAGCTGTACGCCCAGTTCTGATTGGAGCTAACTTCATCTATTACCTTTCTCATTTCCTCGTCAACTTCACAGGTAGAAAGAACAGATAGTAGCTATGGCTTTCAAAGAAGAGGCAACTGCATCTCTGAGAGGCTTAAAGCTCTGCAGAGATCTCACTGCAGCCTTGGCAGGGGAGTCTGTTGGGGAGGTTTAGAGGAAGAAGATGGTAACGGTGGTAATGGAGTAGACACTAAATTCTGAAGTCCTGGCTCCTTTTGTTTGTTTGTTTGTTTGTTACATTATTTTTATGTATAAACAAGGGTCTGGGGACAGAGAGAGAGATGCTCAATGGGTAAGAGCACTTACCACCAAGCCTGGCAAAACGAGTTCATTTTTAATGGAGTGAGTTGCCCTCTGACCTCCACACACATGCCCTGGTAACACTTGTACACATACACAACTAATAAATCAATCTGATTTTGTTTTTAACTTAGAGGGTTTGTGTGTTGATGACTTTGGTTAGTTACGAGCACGTGTACCCCTCTCCTGTCGTGACAAAAGAACCATCTGACACACTTCATAGAGCTGTCTAGTGGTTCCAGCCCTTCCCCATAGCTCATTCTCACAGTGAGAAGGTACAGTCTGCCCCTGGGGAGTCTACTCCTCAGAGAGGGAAGAACAGCACAGCATGTAGTTGCTATGGTCATATTTCATGTCACTGAGTATTTTACCCCCATGGGACAAGAGCACATGGCCATACTTGATACTGTCTGAACAATGCCAAAGCACATGTCCTTGCAGGAATATAATACAAATTTTGTATCTCCTCCTGACCTTACCCTTCAACTTTCCAGAGCCCACTTCCCCATCAGGTACTGAAAATGTATTTGGTGGTTTAGAGGGCGGTGTTTTGCCCTGGAGGGGGATGCTGTGTCTCCGAGCCTCCCCAATGTCTTAAGCGTGTGACCTTGGCACAGCCCTTCTCTATCCGCCTGCTGCTGCTCCTGTGGCCTACTTTTCCTCTCAATGTGGGCACTACAGGTTTAGATTCAAGGAAGGGTGGAAGGGAAAGAGGGTGGAAGTTATCTGAAATCACTTTTACAACAGGAAGATGTGCTACGTAAATTCATATTTAATTACTCTTTAATCATTTCCTCTTATTTAATCAGTATCATCAGTAATAAAATATGGACAAGGGAAAGTCTTCCTTGAGGTTTTCCTTTCTTCCTTGAAGTTATTCATGAAAATCTTGTGTCAGAATGAAAGAGGAAATTCTCCTGTTGCTGGGCAGGCAGGTGGAATCCTGAACTTAAATGAAGGGTCTTTTTTCTGTGTTCGGAAGGCGTTTGAACAGGAAGGTCCTTACTGTGGCAGAACTCTGCTGTCGCATGATGTCTGATGGCACGGCTAGGATTCCCATTGTCAAGTCAGGAGGCAGAAGGGGGCTTATGGGCCACACTGCACACCTCAGCAGAGCACAGGTCCAGGCAGGAATTGGAGCAGAGCTCTAGTGCCACCTCCTCCCAAGTGGCACTTGTCACCAGCCTCACAAGCCTTAATTCTTATCTGTAAAAAATGATAGCACATACACAAGCCCATGTTGACAGTTTGGGGGAGGTCACCAGAGAGAACTTTCTGTTAGCCATTCGCATGACGGGCTCTTGCAAGGGGCTCATGTGTGGACACTGCCCTCTAAAAGCTTTATGGATACAATGTGTTTCATTCTGCGAAATAAGCCTTTGAGCTATGTTAGGCTCTATTTCACCCATGAGGAAACTCGGGCACCAGAGGGTTAAATGACTAGGCGTTCTTGCTGGTCTACACATTCACATCCTAAGCTGCATTGTCTCTTTAAATGGAAATAGTCATGTTTCACTGAAACAGATGACGTATAAAAAGAGGAATAAGTGAAGAATTTGATTCATCATTCCCCTTTTGATTAATGTGCATGTTCTCTGCGAAACTAGAAGTAAGACGGGTAAGCCATGAGGGAAAGGATGAAGCCTTCTGTCGGGGGAGGGTGCTGGGTGCACAGAAGAGCGTGGCTCACAGTGGATGCAGAAAAGGTGAGGCGTGTTCAGGTGATGCCTGTGTGAGCCCCAGTGTGATAGGACGCACTGGACTGGAGAAGATGGGAGCTGGTGTAGGTGTTCTAGACGGAGTGAGTTGCTATGGGTGGAGGATGTTTGAGAACAAATGAGTCACTGTAAGAGAAATGCCACATAAGTTTATAAATAATAATTACCCCCAATTAGAGGAGGAAGGGAAATTCTACTAGGAGACTCGGTGTTGATCTGGAATTGAGAGGATCAAAGCCACAAAGGTCTAGGTGTGGGAGCCGAGAGGGAGAGGGTAGTAGTACTTGGCACCGTTGGGCTGTGACACATTTTTTGGTGGGATTGTGAGCCGTTCTTTGCCCCCTGCCCATGATTGGGTTTTCCCATCTGTTCAGTAAGAAAATGATGCTTGCTATTTCTTCTTTTACTGGAGTTTTTAGAGTGCTTGAATTTTTAGGTAGAGAAATTGTCTCACAGTTTTCAAGGGTCCTAGGTATGTTGACAAAAGATGATTCTAATAGTTGCATAATTCTTAATTCGTTTCCAAGATGGGTACATACAGTCAGGCCTTCTGAGAGCTGGCAGGTGTTTGCAAGAGTAAAGATTCCCAACGCAGTGACTCAGTTATACCAAGACTTAGAACAGACATCACTCATCTGGTGGATAATGTTTTATTGAGCTGATAATAAACCATCTGGATTTTGCTATGTCAGTCAGATTTTTTTCTTTTATTGAAAAGGCCATTCTTGACTAATACTGAATCACTCCTAAGTTTCATAAGCTAAGAACCTCAAGTTTGGTTCTTATAATTATTTGTATTTGGTTTACTACAAAGCTAGATAGAATTCTTGAAATTGGTCTTTGGAAGACCATCGGGTCTGTGTCAGGACAGTGGCAGAATAAAGATGAAGCCCTGAAATCTAAGTGAATCTCAGCGCATGAACTGATACCTACAAATCCATGTACGCTGTAAAGCAGACAACCTGCTGTGCTTGTCTCTTGTCTAACCCAGATCTGACTCTGATCCCAATTCCTTGAGATGTGCAAAATAGGTGGCCCTGTGTTGTGAAGGGAGTACTTCCTACTCTTGCCTGTGCTCCCCTTGAATGTCTGTGATCGTTTTTGTGCCTTAGTCTTCATGTAGGCATGGAGTTCAGCTAAGCCAGCCACTCAGTCTGCAGACCCATCATTATGCCATGCAACTGTGCATTTGGGAATTGACTTGATGCTAAGCCCAGTTGTTTCCCAGATAACAAGCACAGAGGAATGCCCTTTTATTAAACCATTGCTACTTTCCATCATTCATGGCATAGTCTGCATTTTGACATGTAAATACATCACAGTTACTTTCTGCTAGAGTGGACGCAAGCCTGGAAAATAGCCTTGGCTAGTTGTTTAGTGCTACAGGAATGCCCTCTGTCATATGGACATCCAACAGTGAGCCCCCGTTGTCCCCACCCCGCTCCTGAGCCATTGCACTTGTCACTCAGTTCTCAGTTGAGTCTTTTAGGACTTTCTCTCTTCCATCCTCCTCACTGCTCTGATCCGTTCTCTTGACCCTGAGTATTTGGACCATGTAGAAGTTTTGTTCACTGTGAAGTTCCTTCACTCTTCCCTCAGTTCAGTCATCAGTCATATGTCGTGAGACTGCCACGCTTTTTCTCACAGGTGAGGCATTCAGAAATGTAAAAGGCCTTGACTGTTAAGTGCTTCCCTCTACTCAGGGCAAATGGTGACCAAATCTGTAAACGGTAGAACTCCACACATGATCAGGGGAAAGGCCTGTTCTCCCTGTGAAGGAAAGACCAAGAACCATGACATTTAGGTGACTTTGAATCCACAGAGCCCAGTTAATTACTTGTTATGGCCTCCAAATATTTCTTGACAGAGTGGAAGAATGCAAGCATGGCAGCATGTGAAATGTTTGTTCATTTGTTTGGATTTGGTTTTTTGATAATAGCCCTGGCTGTCCTGGAACTAACTGTGTAGACCAGACTGGCCTGAGTTCTGGGATTAAAACCGTGTGCCGTGACTACCCACCTATGAAGTGGTTTCTTAGACAAAGGACAACTCAATAAACCTTGGAGAATGGTTAAGATTGGGATTGATATAGATAAAAAGGAACAAGGGCACATTATTAAGGGGATAAACATTGGCAGAGTTTTCCTGTCCTGACCATCTGCTCCCAAATAAATAACCGGCAGCCACTTCCCAAATAAAATAAACTTAATATTATTTATAAATGCTCAGGCTTCTTACTAGCTAACTCTTACATTTAAATTAACCCATATTTCTTATCTATGCTTTGCCATGTGATTTGTGACTTGTTATCTCATTTCTACATGTCCTGCTTCCTCGGTTGGCTTTCATCTCCTCTGACTCCACCCTTCTTCTCCCATCATCCTCCTAATCTCCTGGTTTGGTTGTCCTGCCTATAATTCCTGCCTGGCTCCTGCCAATCAGCTTTTATTAAACCAATCCAAGTGATAAATCTTTGCAGTGTATAAAAGAATTATTCCTCAGCAGGTAAATACAGTAAACTTAAAGAGAATGACGAATTTCACCTGAGTGAAACACACTCTATATAACTGGTGATCAGTATTAGGAAATATGCTTTGCAGTATGGGTGATTGAACCTATCATGGTTAGTCAAATCCTTTACCACAGAGTTCTCTCCTCAGTTAGAAAGTACATTTAGGTAGAAATAAAAGAGATCAGAGATCAGATTTATTAAATTACTTAAAGAGGCTATTGCAAAGGTGTGTGTGTGTGTGTGTGTGTGTATTGGAGGGAGACGGTGTTTAAATTACCAGAATGTGTAGAGTCCAGAGAAGCTGGAGGAAGGCGTCTAGGAAAAAGCAATGGTGCAGTCCCAGGCAGGAAGAGGAGCTTGGAAGGCAGGGTGAAAGGGAGAAAGGCCAGGAGGTATTCTAAAAGAAATGCAGGGCCGGCCCATCACTATCAAAGGAACGGATTCAACAGAATTACCGGGTACTCAGTGATAGTATTAGAATTTGAGAAGGAGAGATTGTTTTTGCGTAGTTTTGGACAAGCTGATGCAGGGATGAAAATGGTGACATCCAGTCAGGATCCTATTAAGGATACAGCTTTCAAGGATGGTACAGGATATAACGTTAGAGATGATAACGCATAACTAATAATACTGTCAATGTTATTGACAGTTGTCAATAACATTGAAAAGTTGTCTTTTCCATTCAAGTGTTCCGGTAAGATAGAGAAGCTCCCTGAGTGATGTTTGTGGGTGGTACCTCAGAGAGGAGGTGGTTTGAGTTTGCTAGTCACTGGATGTTTGTGTGTGCCTGGTAGACTCTCACATTAAATATCGTCCTTGCGGCATCTCCACAGCCCCACTGGCTAATCCTTTGTCTCTTAAAAATTTTTTTTGATTTTATATGTATGTGTGTGTGTATTTGTTGTTGTTACAGTATACATTTAATACCAATAAAATTTATTGTCTTTTTAAATGTTTTATTCTCAATTTATTTCAGCTGACTTGATAGGAATGAATTTTTCCTGCTGAGATAGTTAGGTTTGCGGTTATCTCAGGCCACAAGTCTTAGTACTTAAAAGGACTTCCTTGTAAGCAAGATGTATAAAGATCAACTTGGGGTTGTATAAGGAAATGACCAAAACCCTGCAAGAAGTCTGAAGGCCTGGTCGTGTGTTACAAATGTCAAATGTTAGAGTTGTTTGTTACAGATGTTGTCAGATGTTAGATCTGCAGAGTGCGGTACAGAAAGGAGCATGCATTTGGATTCCTTCCCTGTCTCTGCAGGCTTCTTCCACCGGGACCTAAAGCCTGAGAACCTCCTCTGCATGGGACCAGAACTTGTGAAAATTGCAGACTTTGGATTGGCCCGAGAAATCCGATCAAGACCGCCATACACAGACTATGTGTCTACTAGATGGTAAATGCTTTTTCTCTCAAAATTATTTAATTGTGCTTCTTTCAAAAGATACAGTTTATATATAAGGCCAGGTGTGGTGACACACACTTCTTAATCCCATCACTCAGGAGGCAGGTGGTTCTTCGTGAGCCTGGTTTATAGCGTGAGTTCCAGACTGGCCAGGGTTACATAGTGAGACCCTGTCTCCAAAACAAAAAACAAAACAAAACAAAAAATCAAAACAACAGAAACAATAAAACTTTATGCTGAGGACAGTATTAATCATAAGCATTAACTTCTCACTAAAAAGAAATAGTTCAAACACTGCAGGTATTTTGTTACTGAATGAAGATATAAGCTTGTTGTGTTCAAAGCAATTTTAAAAGGAAAGCCAACATACTGTCCACAGTCTAAATAATTTTTAAAGTTTTTAGATTTATTTTATGTGTATGAGTGTTTTGCCTGCAAATATGTGTGTACACGTACCATGTGCATGCCTGGTGCCTGAGCAGGTCAGATCCTCTGGAACTAAAATTACAGATGGTTGTGAGCTGTCATGTAGGTGCTGGGAATTGAATGCGGTTCCTCTGCAAAAGCAGCCTGTGCTCTTAATGGCCAAGCCAATTCTTTAGCCCTTGTCCAAATAATTTTTGTATGAGGAGGCTGGAGAGATGGCTCAGTGGTTAAGAGCATTGCCTGCTCTTCCAAAGGTCCTGAGTTCAATTCCCGGCAACCACATGGTGGCTCACAACCATCTGTAATGAGGTCTGGTGCCCTCTTCTGGACTGCAGACATACACATAATAAACAAATTATGTATACATAATAAATAAATATAAAAAAAATAATTTTTGTATGAAACCCCACAACCTTCTTCCCTGCTCTCTCTTTTTTTCCCACCTAATTCCGTCCTGTGTTTCTGAAGATGCAGAGGGGATTACTGCATGCAAGAGAAGTAGCTGAACACTAGAGTTTGTCTGTTCTCAAAGAGGACCCAAGTGCAGTCCCCCTCCCTCATCAAGTGGCTTATAACCAGTCATTTGTAACCCCAGCTCCAGAGGGACCCAACACCTCCTGTCTCCTGTGCACACACCCACACTCAGAATTCTTTAAAGGCATTGGAAGAGAAGGAGGAAGAGACTCCTGTAGACCCATGCTTAGTAGACAACTCGGGGGGAGTGGAATATAGCTTTTAAAGCTGTGGGCTGCAGTCCTGCATGTGGTCAGGTAACTGAATGTGAGGTTGTGAAAAATCGGGCAATAGTAAAAGGTCTCTGAGTGTACAACTGAGAACCAGCTCAGAATCAGCTGTGTGATGGATCAGGCTTTCTGACTATGACCCCAGGTTGTATGCAGGACTTCACTGCTGCTTTGGCTCCGAACACATGGCGTGTGTGCTCTTCAGTGCGTATGCTGCCAGCCACACAGTGCCAGTAAGGCTGCCCAAAGCCTTGCAGCTCAGATTCAAGACTATCGTATGTTATAACTGCAGTGATGTGGATGGATTTTTTGCCCTTGTAGAATAACATAATAGTTAACAAAGACTTTTAATATTTTCCTACCATTCCCAGTATCTCTTTGGATTGGATTGTGCTAGAGAGTTTGACTTTTAAAATTGGTGTTTGATTTGCTAGTTGAGTTTCATTTAAAGGAAGTCAGGGTTGGAGAGATGGCTCAGTGGTTAAGAGCACTGGCTGTTCTTCCAGAGGTCCTGAGTTCAATTCCCAGCAACCACATGGTGGCTCACAACCATCTGCAATGAGATCTGGCGCCCTTTTCTGACATGCGGCATTCATGGAGGCAGAATGTTGTATACATAATTAATAAATAAATAAATATGTTTTTAAAGAGGGAGACATTAGATGGGGCTGAGACTATGGCTCAGCGAGTAGAGTACCCACCAACCATGCAACGAGTCCTGGCTCAACCCTCAGCACCTTATTCAACCAGGTGTGCTGGCTCATGCCTGTAAGCCCAGCACCAGGAGATGGGGGCAGGAGGAGCAGAAGTCCAAGGTCACCCTTAGCTACAGAGTGATATTGGCCAGCCTGGGCTACCTAACACTCTGTCTCGGCACATGTGATGGTGCACGCCATTAGTCCCAGCACTTGGGAGGCAGAGGCAGATATCTGAGTTCAAGGCCAGCCTGGTCTATATAGAAAGTTCCAGGCCAGTCAGGCTACACAGAGAAACCCTGTCTTGAAAAAAAAAAAATCATTAGGTAAATTTTTGCTTTCATCTTTAATAAATAGTAAAATTATATGTACACCACAGAATTGATTAAAATAAATGTAACTTCTTAAATTTTATGCCTATTTAATATACCTTTATACCTGAGGAGGTATAAAAATTTCTCGTGAAGTAGAGTCAGAAATGGAGAAGGTTTAAGAAGGCTTAGAGTAGATCCCAACTTTTTTTATTTCTCTTCTGTCCTTCCTTTCTCCCCCTCTCTTTCATGTGTGTATAGAGTATATGTATTGTATACGTGTATATAGTACATACAAGTGACTGTGTAGGTGCTCACACCTATGGAGAGGCTAGAGAAGGACATTGAGTGTCTTCCTCTGTCACTGTCAGCCTTATTTCCTTGAGACAGGGTCTCTCAATGAACTTTAAAGCTCACCTTTTTGGCTAGGCTGGGTATCCAGTAAGTGCATGAAATTCCCTGCCTCTGCCCCTGAATGCTGGAGTAACAGGCACATGAAGC
This sequence comes from Chionomys nivalis, assembly GCF_950005125.1. NCBI lineage: Eukaryota > Metazoa > Chordata > Mammalia > Rodentia > Cricetidae > Chionomys > Chionomys nivalis. The sequence goes on from NC_080089.1 coordinate 77,094,746, forward strand.
CATGCCTGACTTTTTACTTGGGTGCTAGGGATTTGAACTCAGGTCCTCATACTTGCGTGCAAGGGTCCTTACCCACTGAGCTATCTCCACAACCCTAAAACTATTATGTTTTTATTATTGGCTGTAACAGTTGTCAAGTCCTTATAAGCCCATGTATCACACTGGATTTAGGAAAATATATATACTTTAATTAAGAGTTACTTGTTAATGAATTTACCTTCTGACCAGTAGAAGCAATAGCTAGCTGTTGACTTTTTCTTTTCAGGTATAGGGCTCCAGAAGTACTCCTGAGGTCTACCAACTACAGCTCCCCCATTGATGTGTGGGCAGTGGGCTGCATCATGGCAGAGGTGTACACCCTCCGGCCTCTTTTCCCTGGGGCCAGTGAAATTGACACGATTTTCAAAATTTGCCAAGTGTTGGGAACACCGAAGAAGGTAATGCCATCGACTATGAGCCGTAGGCAGCAGCTTCCTGCTCTGCCTCTCCACAGTGCTGCGCAGCACCAACACCGAGACTGCTCTAGAGTCTCTCTTGACCTTGACCGCGACCTTGACTGCGCTCCTCTGCCCAGGTCCCCTAGAAAAGCCGGTTTCTCCCCTTCATTCTGCTTACAGCTGCGGTGTTTGTCATGGATCTCTCTACTTCCTCTGGATACCATCTCATCCCTTTACAGAATTTCTCCATTCATATGGGCACAAAGGCAATCTGCACCCCTGCTTCTCTCTCTCCTATACAGCCGTTCAGATCCTTAACGCTATTTGGGGCCTTTCTTCTTGCTCCATCGCCTTTGGCTGAAGTCCCTTGAAGCTCAGGGCTTACCATTTAACTTGCTTCCTTTCTTCATGGCCTATTTCTATCTGTGGTCTCATCATGGTCCCTAGAGGGTCAGTCTTGAGACTGAGTGTCATATCGCTCTCCAGTTCGTTGGGTTTGAGTTTGGATTTGGATTTTTGAGACCAGGTCTCACCATGGACTGGACTCCCCAGAGATCCACCTGCCTCTGCCTCCTTTTGAAGTGCCGGGAGTAAAGGCATGTGCCGCCATGCTCAGCTGAGGCCGTTTGTCTTTGCAGAGTTGGAGCTGGAACTGTGGGCATCATTGCTTGTCCCCCCAGTCCCCATCTTCCAGGCTTTTCCCTCCAGCTTATCTTTCAGTCAGTCTGTAACTAGATTTTCCTTCCTTATTTCAATCTGGTCACTCATTGCTCAGCCCCTCAACTCCTTGCTTCATTGCAGTACCCAGCCTGGCTCTGTACCCTGGAATGTCCTCCTCATTTCTGTGTCTCGCTTGAATGAACGTCTCTTTAGTGACCGTCAAGACCCCTTCTTCCTCCATAGGACTCAGTGGCACTCCTCCCCACTGCTTCTCCAGTATCCGCTGTATCTGTGTTCTTTGCTCTTAATAGATTCGTCTCGTCTCTATCTCCCCAGCTCCCAGCACTATTGCTCTTATGAATTCTATCTTTATTTTCCCTCCTTCCCTTCCTCCCTCTCTCTCTTTCCTCTTCCCCATTTTGTGTGTGTGTGTGTCTGTGTATCTGTGTGTGGTACTAGGTATCAAATCTAGAGCCTGAAACATGCTAGAAAAAGTTTATTTTTTTGAAATTGTTTGAATAGGTCATTACTGCCACCCTTTTAACAATAAGGCTTTCAAAATCCTCTGCTGGCTCCCTTCCTCTTTGTATCCATATCTACCTCTCTGGTGGCCTTTGTCATTTTTCATTACTGTATTTTAAAATAAATATCCTATTTTTTGTCTTTTAAGGTCAGTGACATTTTTAAGAGAAGGGTTTATATTGAATTATTTCAGGACACTCAGCATTCACCCAAGAACTGTCTGGGTGGATGGTGTACATGGTGCCTGCTGGCTCCCGGTAGAGTCAAAATTCTATCAGGGTATGCCTTACAAAACAGTAGTGTTAGGACTGGAGAAGCCTCGAGCCTCGTCGTTCAGATTTCCCAGCGTTCACCCCAGCCTCCAGGGCCCCAGATGTGGAGCATGAGAACCGGGGTGTGAAGAGGGCAGCTGTGTCTCTGTTAGTCCTCTCGGCGTAAATATTTAGTCATTGGTGATACAGGAACACATGGAGTTTCACAGATCTACCGGGCCAGGAATAGGTATTTTGCTTTACTTCATTTTATTTGGTCTTCCCCCTCAAAGATACCATGCTAGTAATTTCCAAAACCCGTGTGTCAGGGCGCACAGCAGAGAAAATGCTATGGACTTCAATCCCCTGTCCTCCCGAGGTGAACAGTCTCCTGTAAAGGTTGTAAAACAAGCTGAGCTGGTGGCAAGTCACTGTCTTTCCCACTGTCTCTCAGATTTCATGCTCTGTAGTCTGTTAGGGGAGCTGGGCCTCATCATCTACACCTGCCTAGTGGAGTCACGCGACCATCGCCTCTGATTCCGGGCACTCGTGAAGACTCCTAACCCCAGACACAGCACCGGCTCAGAAGCATTTCCTGTCTTTTCCTGCAGACTGACTGGCCTGAAGGCTACCAGCTATCAAGTGCTATGAATTTCCTCTGGCCCCAGTGCATACCCAATAACTTAAAGACTCTGATTCCAAATGCTAGCAGTGAAGCCATTCAGCTCCTGAGAGACCTGCTGCAGTGGGATCCCAAGAAGCGACCGACTGCTAGTCAGGTTTGCCTGGTTTTGTTCTGTTTGAAGTGTTTCCTAGGAAAGCTATACCTAACACTGCGTATTTCAATGAATTGCATGGCAAGATTTCATTTTGTAACATAGCTGAAAATACTATCGACGTCTATGAACTGGAGGAATTTAAAGTAATCTGAAACTCATTGGGCATAATTAAAATAGTTAAGATTAAACAGTCTTATTTGTTTTGAACATTAATATTGGTATCTGATACTATATATATATGATACTATATATATATATCACAATGTGTGATATATATGTAATCTGCAAACGAAAATAAATATAAAATTATCAGCAGGGCATGGTGGCACACACCTTAGTCCCAGTACTCAGGAAGCAGAGACAGGCACATCTCTGAGTTCAAGGCCAGTTTGGTCAACAGGGGATTTCCAGGACAGCCAGGGCTACACAGAGAAACTCTGTCTTAAAACAGAAAAAAATAACAAAGCTGGGCGGTGGTGGCGCATGCCTTTAATCCCAGCACTCGGGAGGCAGAGGCAGGCGGATCTCTGTGAGTTCGAGGCCAACCTGGTCTACAAAGGGAGTTCCAGGACAGGCTCCAAAGCTACAGATAAACCCTGTCTCGAAAAAACCAAAAATAAATAAATAAAAAAAGAAAGAAAGAAAGAAAGAAAGAAAGAAAGAAAGAAAGAAAGAAAGAAAGAAAGAAAATAAACATAAAACTGTCAAGGAATAAAGAATGGCTCAGAAAAGAAGTATGTATGTGTCTGTCTGTCTTTGAAGGTATTTTAAAGTGTTCTCTATGAGTTCAGATTGTTCAGTATTTTGGTGACAAGCCAGCACTGACTGTTGAAATGTAGCTTACCAAACCAGCTCCCTCGTGTACAGACAGCAAAGACAGAGCAGCCAACAGACACAGCCAGGCTACAGAGTAATTGCAGCTGGCATTTTCATGTACTTTGTACATGCCATGGTATGTTTTATGTGATTTCAACCTAAGGATGATTCTATGCAGTAATATTTTTGTTTTCCCTTCTGTAGGTAAGAAAATTAAATCTTAGAAAGTGAGAATGATTTTCCCTAATCACTTATTCAGTAACTGGTACAGATAGTGCAGCTGAATCCAGGTGGCAGGGCTTCCAAATGTGTTCCCACCTACTTCCCCCGAGCCACACTGCTAAATTATGAAATGTACCCAAAAGAGCCAAGGCAGCCCTTGTCCCTCACCTGCCACCTGCAAGCCTGGTTTTGCATTAGTTCTGTTTGAGCCTTTGTCGGCTTGGCTCGTGAACAATTAATCACTTTGCTTAGAGCATCAAATAAATGACCAGCTCTGACCAGAGAAGATGATCTATAAGCCTTTATCATAGAAGCAGCAGAGCTGTTGGAAGAAGGTGCCCGGGTGGAGGTAGAATCTGTGGTAGCTGGAGAGGTGACAGCTGGGGATAGTTAAAAGGGTGGAAAGTTCTTACTCAACATCCTAAAGAGGCAGCCACAGCCTAGTGCCAGCAGCCTCTGGCTGGTCAGACATGGTTAGAAAGGCCATGCACTTTTGATAGTAAAATTCACAAATGGTTTTAGGGCAGCAAGGAAAATTTCTGATGAGCCACTTTATTTTCTATAGGATACCTATAAAATATTAAGTTAAACAAATACAACAAAACTCATATAACTAAAACCAATGGAGGAATGGTATCAGAAAAGCTAAAAATGCCCCCAAATCAGACCAGACTTTCAAAAATGCCAGGGGCTGCAAAGAATTCTTTCTAGTTACATGCCATAGTCCAGGCCTCTGAGCTGCACTTACACACACTAATTATACATGTTTATGATCCAGACTCATTAAGAAAATACTGGGTTTTTTTTTGGTTTTTTTTGTTTTTTGTTTTGATTTTTGTTTTTTCGAGATAGGGTTTCTCTGTGGTTTTGGAGCCTGTCCTGGAACTAGCTCTTGTAGACCAGGCTGGTCTCGAACTCACAGAGATCCGCCTGCCTCTGCCTCCCAAGTGCTGGGATTAAAGGCGTGCACCACCACCGCCCAGCTAGAAAATACTGTTATTTTCAGTGCTTCCATCAGCAAATTCAGGGAATACATATAGAATTTCATAAAGAATTGTAAGTTTTTACACATTAAGGTTTATGCGTTGGTTAACCAGGAACTCAATTATCGTTCAACTGGCAGCCAACCCATGTCTTCTGGGAAGGCCTGAGTGTGTCCTGTGTTGTACTCTTGGCGCAGCCTGGGTATGGCAGAGATACCTCCTGCCTGCTTTGCTGTTCTTGTTGTTGGTTAGTTGGTTTTGAGACAAAATCTTATATATATATAATCCAGCCTGAACTTTCTGTTTCACCAAGTCTAGCCTTTAACTTCTGACCTTCCTGCCTCCGTTTTTCTGAGTGCTAGGATTGTGGGCATGTCCCACCATTCCCAGATTAATACCATCTGCTTTACCCAAATAATTTTAAGTATTGCAACTAATATGTAAATTTTATATTAACTCAGATATGAACAAATAGAAGGGGGTCACCAATACAGTATATTATTTTATAGCAGGTTGGGGCTAAGAGCCTGTAGTGAACAGGCCATGTGAACTCTAGTCCATTGGTCCTGATGGTGTTTCCTGTCCCTTCTGGACTTTTCTTCTAATGCCTCATTTGTCATTCCAGGCACTTCGGTATCCTTACTTCCAGATTGGACACCCACTGGGCAGCATCACACGGGATTCAGGAAAACCACAGAAAGATGTCCAAGACAAGACAGCCCCACCTCCTCACATCAAGCCAGCCCCTCCTGCCCAGCCCCCACCCAAGGCACATACACTGACTTCTTCGCGACCAAACCAAACCAGTCAGCCCCCTCAGCATTTTGTGTACCCCTACAAAGGTGAAGCTTCCAGGGCAGATGAGATCAGCCATCTTCAGGAGGGCAAGCCACGCCCAGCATTCTTCCCGGCCCTCCACAACAAGACTCTTCAGCCAGTAAGTGTCACGTATCCACAAAGAAACTATAGTCTCAGTTAATTCTCTTCTGGCTACAAATATTGTATGAAATATTTTCCTTTTCGGTGCATGAAATCTTATACATGTATTTCCCCAGTACCGTGGCATTTTGAGAAGGCCCTTGATAGAAAATCTGCCTTTTCCATTAACAGTACCGTTCTGTATTAGGTCTTTTGCTGTTGCTCTGATAAACACCGTGACGAAGGTGACTTAGAGAAGGGGTTTATTTGGGTGGATGGTTCCAGAGCCCATGACAGCAGAACAAAGGCATGGCAGTAGGGGCAGGAGGCTGAGGGCTCCCTTCCTGAGCTGCAGACACCAAGCAAAGAGAGCACACTGGGATGGTGCATGACTTTAAAACCACAAAGCCCACCCCAGTGACATACTCCCTCTAGCTAGGGCACGCGTCCTAACCCTACCCAAACAGCACCACCAACTGGAGACTCAATACTCAAACATCTGAGCCTATGGACATTCTAATTCAAACCATCACACATTCCTGCTAGCACCTGGAGTAAAGGTAGCAAGCTGGACTCTATAGCCAGAGTTCTGTTTTTCAACAGCTTGGTACCCTTAAGTAAGTTACCTGGCTTCTCTCCATATATCTCACCTGTTAAATAGAAACAATTATAATGTTCACCTAATGTAAATATTTTGAGGACTGAATTTGTTAATACTTGAGAAGTTTTAGGATAGTACCTAGTATATAATATCAATATATAATATATATATATATAGTACTAGCATATTTTGTCAGTTTGATACAAGCTAGAGTTAGTTGAGAAGAAGGAACCTCAAGTGAGAAAATACCCCCCCATTATATTGGCCTGTGGCCAAGCCTGTGGTGTATTTTTTTAATTAGTGGTTGATGTGGGAGGGACCAGAAAGCAAGATGAGCAAAACTTGAGGAGCAAGACAGTTGTCATGGCTTCTATTCCTGTTCCTGCCTCCAGGTGCCTGCCCTGCTTGAGCTCCTGCCCTGACTTCCCTCAGAGGTGGATTGGAAAAGAAATAAGCTATTTCCTCCATAGAGTGCTTTTGGTCATGGTGCTTTCTCACAGCTAAAGAAACCCTAGCTAATACGTCAGTAAGCACTGAGCATTGTTCTCGTCCCTACAGAGTCAGTTTCTTCATCTGAGGAAGAAGATCTTAGCTTATGTCCCCTCTCCCAGACCAGTTTGTCCTTGACAATGGAAGGTCCTAATACCTATACTGAAAATCCTAAGGAGCTGAAGTCATTCTTCTGTCTATAGACTGTTTTATATTATTATTATGAATTGATGTCAATGCTGGGGTGTTAAGTGAGCACAAATCTTTGTTCCGCCGATTTTTAAATAAACAGTGTGTGTTGGATCAATAAGATAACAACCTGCCAGAGGGCCGGAGTTACCCTTTGCTTCACAGTGCTGTCACGTCTCATGCCCTAATACCTTCATGCACAAGAGGGCCCTTTTCTGGACAACTGTCCACCAGAATCACAACCCATACAATGTGTATGTCCCAGGGCTGTGGGCATCCATCTCTTGGTACTTTACACTTTCTCAAGCCTGGGAAGTTACCTGTTTGGAAATCCCGTTGTACTAGTTCTGTACATCAAAGATTATATCAGAGATAATTTCCTGGCTACTGAAAAGCCATCGCTTGCATCATTAGATGTAATACAGCAGGGTGACCAAGATTTGCAATAATCGCTTGTCTGTTATAACAAGGCCCAAGTTAGAGTTTAGCCATCTTTCTATTATGTCAGAAGAATCGCATGCCCTGTGGTGGTTTGCTTTGTCAGCCTGATGCAATGTAAACTCATCCGGGGACCAAGTATAGTGAGGAATTGTCTCAATTAGGTTAGCCTGTGGGCATGCCTAGGAGGGAATCTTTTTTCTTCTTAAGATTTATTTTCATTTTGTAAATGTGTGTGTGTGTGTGCGCGCGCGCGCGTGCACGCGCGTTCATGCTCCAAGGTCAGAAGTGTTGAATTCTCTGGTGAATTGCGGTCATGATTACAAGCTAGGAGCTGAACCCCAGTCCTCTGCAGGAGCAGCATGTGCTTAGAGCCGCAGCACCGCCTCCCCGGCTAATGACTTTCCTAACTGGGTACATTGAGGTGGGAAGTCCCACCCTGTGTGCACAGCACCAGTCCATGAGCTGGGCACTGGCATTTATGTACGGAGAGCGTGTGCTGAGCACGAGCATGCATGTATTCGTTCATTGCTGTCTACTTTTTTTTTTTTTTTTAGATTTTTTTTTTTATTTATTATGTATACAGTGTTCTGCTTGCATGTATACTTGCAGGCCAGAAGAGGGCACCAGATCTCATTACAGACGGTTGTGAGCCACCATGTGGTTGCTGGGGATTGAACTCAGGACCTCTTAACCTCTGAGCTATCTCTCCAGCCCCATTGCTGTCTACTCTTGACCATGGATATTAATGGTGCTGTCGTCTCAGGTTCCTCAGCAGGACAGACCGGAACCTGGAATTGTTCCGCTCTATCACAGTGTCAGGAGGATAGTAGGGATACTTTATTATATCTTCCTCTCTTACATTCTTGTTCCATGTAACTTTGTGAACTTTTGTTTACAAAAAAAAAATATGAAAAACTGGTTGGTGCAGGATGAGTTAGAGGCAGGCAGTGTGGGTCTGCACTTTCCACAGCTGCCCTTGCAGATGAATGAGGTCTGGCAGGGACTCCAGGTCCTTCCTGCTGTAACAAAGGAAATGCAGAATAGAAATTGCACGTGGACTGAGGTTACAGCTCAGGGTAATATACAGCACCTAGCTATTATATACAAGCTGCGGATTCCATCCCCAGCATGCACACAGACAGACAGACAGACACACACACACACTCTCTCTCAAGCATACGCACAGATTATTGGTAGATGAACTCCGTTAATGTTGGTTTTTCTTTTCCTTCTTCTGTGTACACAGAAAACTCTAGCTGGCCTGGAACACAAGAATGGCGAGCTCAAGCCAAAGAGCAGGAGACGATGGGGTCTCATTTCCAGGTCCACAAAGGGCTCCGACGAATGGGCCGACTTAGATGACTTAGATTTCAGTCCCTCTCTCACCAGGATAGATGTGAAAAACAAGAAGAGACAGAGCGATGACACTCTCGGCAGGCAAGTGTGCTGCTGTCCTTGGGAGCAGGCTGGCTCGGATCTGGGGCCACCAGGGTCTCTCTGATGTTGTGTCACACACGGCTCCTATCTCCTGACTTAAACCACATTCTCTTGATTCAGGTTTGAAAGCGTTTTGGACCTGAAGCCATCAGAGCCGGTGGGCACAGGAACCAGTGTCTCAACCCAGGCTTCCTCCCAGAGGAGAGACACACCAACCCAGCGATCTTCTGCGAAGCAGCACTACTTGAAGCACTCTCGCTACTTGCCTGGTAACCAAAAGGGTGCCCGCGCCTGGCCTCTGGTCACCAATACCCAGTCTTTGTCCCTGGGATCACATATGTTTATAGATTCTCTTTCAGAGAATTGAGATAAGAGAGTCCTTGAAAGTTCTTAATTGGAGGACTTGAGTCTGCAGTTAGGGGCCTGCAAGCTACAGCTATCACCTGGGTGAGAGGCAGGGAAGCCAGTCTGGAATACAGTCAGGAGTAAAGCCTCCAGATGCATTAAAGTGTTCCTTTGTGGTTGGGAGTGTGGTGAATCCAGGCCGGCTATCCTAGTCTAGACTGATAGTCCACGAGGTGACAAGGTGTGGAGGGATCCAGGCGGAAGGAGGATGATAAAGGGTAGGTGAGCCTTTATCTAAAGAACAACTGCAGAGCCTGGCATCGGCAAGGACATGGAGCATGGCAGAGGTTTGTCTTGAGGTCAGCTTCAAGGCTTCTCTGTTCTGTCCTGGGTGGCCTTGCGTGGGAAGAAGCAGCGTTAATGAGGCCTGTTGGCACAGTAAAGTCAGCAGCAGCTAACGTCGAGGGTGGTCCAGGCCGCGTGAGAAAGTGGAGCCTCAGACAACAGACACAAAAAGAAACCAAGGGCTGCAGAACATGGGGTGGGGGTGGGGAATGGAGAGAACTTGAGTGAGTGACAGACAAGAAGTCATCTGGGAAGAGGGCAAATGAGAATGTTTAGGAGTCCTGAGGGAGTCCTGCTGAGGGAGAGCACCAGAAAGTCTAGATGTGGACTGATCTGTTAGTTGAGGCCTAAGAAAACTTCTCAGACCACTCTCAAATGAGACAACGCGCTCCATGCAAAGATGGCCTCTCCCCTTTGCATCTGTCAGATGACATCATCATCAGTTTCTAGGGGGTTTTGCACCACAGAAATTTCGTGTGTTCTGTATTTTATTTCTGAAATTTCGTTTAAGATTTATTTTACATTTCAAATGATCTTTACTGTGTCTGATCAAGGCGTCTAACGTCATGTCACAGGTTACTCATAAATAGCAAGAAACACACTAGGGTGACTGTAAGTGTCTAAATCACTGTGCTGTTGCTATGAAGAGACACCATGACCACAGCAGCTCTTATAAAGGAAAGCATTTAGTTGGGACTGGCTTGCAGCTTAGTCTATTGTCAGCATGGCGGCACATAGACAGACATGGTGCTAGAGAAGAAACTGGGAGCGTTCTTCATCCAGATCCACAGGCAGGAGGAAGAGAGGGGCACTGGGCCTGGCTTGTGCTTTTGAAACCAAAGCCCATCCCAGTGACACACTTCCTCCAACAAAATCTCACCTCTTAATCCCTCTCAAGTAGCGGTACTCCCTAATGACCAAGCACTCAAATATATGAGCCTACGGGGGCCATTCCTCTTCAAACCACCGCAGCAAGGGAGCAGTGGAACCCCCAAACTGGACCACTCCATGGGTAGAAGGAACCGTTTATCTGGGGAAATTCAAATCTGCTGTGGCAGAGAGACTAGCAAAAGTTGGGAAAGCCTTGCCAGTTTTAAGGGCAGCCGGTAGCTGCGGGTGGGAGAGGCATGCAAGCCAAAATAACCTGGGAGCTAGTCTGGGGACTCTGATGTGTATTACAGTATGTATTAGTAGGGAACTAGGCACCCACTACTAGAGGTTGTCTACTGTATTGGGGGATAAGGAAATACTGGCTCTTCCTGACAAACAGAAACCCACTTCACATGTGTCTAAGGAATGCTGATTTGGGGCTTTTGTTATCCAGCTGCAATCCTTCTGTTTACCTAGTCAGAGTCCAGCCTGAGCTGAGCCAGACTAATCTACCTCACTGTCAGCTGTTCTGCCACCCGGGTGGGATGCTTTGGACCTAACAGTGACAAAGTATCCACTCTCTCATGGAGTTACCATTAATTGTTTTTATGGCAAGAAAACAAAAATGTACACTTTCAGGAAAGCTTTCATATGTAGTTGTTTTGTTACCTGTGGACTTTTAGAGTCATGGTGGGATAGCAGACCCTACTCTGGTCTCGGGCTGTCACTTTTACCTCCTTCTTGTTTGGCCCTGTGCCCCCGGCAACAACTGTAGGCTTGGTTTTTAGGGTTTTAGGTTTTGTTTTGTATTGCTTTTTCAATTATCTCTGTATATTTATTTTATAATCTCTGCATTTTTAAATTTTTTTTTTAGCTTCCCTGTTGAGTGTGATCATGCAATCTTTTTCTTTGTGTGTCAGCTTGTTTCCCATGGGCTAAAGTCCATGTCACAGCAGATGGCAAGACCCTATTCTTTTTAGGGCTGACTAATATTCCGTTGTGAGATCTACCACCACTTCTTTCTGTCTGGTTTATTTTGCATTTTAAGTTCATTTTCTTCTCTACTAGGAATAAATATAAGAAATGGTGTGCTTCCAAATCCAGGCAAGGACTTTCCTCCATCAAACCCATTGTCCAGTTCTGGTTTGTCTGGAAAATCTTCAGGAACAGTTTCAGTAGTGAGCAAAATAACTTCAGGTAAGTAATGGTTATTACCTCCTGAGTGACCAGAAGCAAGTTCTCTGGGTGCTGCAGGGTTGAGGGAAGGGCACATAGAGAACTGTGGGATGAGGCCTTTCTGGTCTAAAACACAGGAATCTCTTGGGTTTCCCTTCTTTTCTCTTGTTCCCTTTCTGGACAGTAGCCCTGGGGTCCAGCTCTGTCCTCCGGGCAGTCCCTGACCCAGGGGAAAGCCAAAAACAAGTTAAAAAACTTAGCAAATTTGACCCCTGACTCCCTGGTGTGCTTTGTGTGCTTTGGGCACCTGGCCCTAAGGTCAATGTTGGTTTGGTCTTCTCTACACCAACTGGACTTTCCGACTGGTAAACCTGCCCTTCCCAGAGCATCGGAATCCCTTCTGATTGGAAGATGGACAGGTTATCAGTACCCACCCCTGTTTGCATTTTAAAAAATAAAGTCCTCCATATTGATTAGCCAGGTGCAATTTTCCCATGCTGTTTCCCAGCCCTTGCTGAGAGCTAGCTCCTCTTCCACAGCACCTAGAACACACCTAACCCTCCCACTCCCCTTCTTCCATTAGGTTCCACTTAGGAATACAGTGTCCAGGTTCCCATCATGCCACCTAAGAACACACTCAAGGCCCAGAGTCTAGCTAAGTCCTCCCTCCCATACACCACCCCATTCCCCCACTGCCCTGCACTGTTGCGCACTACTGTGTTTGTGTTGCTGTGCACACAGGCACCAGGTCCTCTGCTGGAATCGGCATTTTAGGTTGAAGGGTTTTAAAGATCTTGGGCTTTAAAGATATTGTCAGATTGCTCCCCAGCTAGTTGAAGAAGTTGTGCCTCATCCTTGGTAACATTTGGTACCCAAGACTAACGTGAGTCTTGATCTGATGTAAAATGGTGTCCTGTGTCTAAACTTGTATGTCTTTAAGAATGAAGTTTGTTCCTCATGTGTTGGAAGGAGGCCACTTGTTCTTCCTGGCCACCCAGCTTGCTTAGACCCGAAATAATCACACAGAAACTGTTTGAATTAAATCACTGCTTGGCCCATTAGCTGTTGTAAGGAAAAGCTTGTTCGTTCTGGCTGCCCAGAACCGAAATAATCACACAGAAACTGTAGTAATCAAACACTGCTTGGCCCATTAGCTCTAGTTTCTTATTGGCTAATTCTTACATCTTAATTTAACCCATTTCTATTCATCTGTATATCGCCACGAGGTCATGGCCTACCAGCAAAGTTTCAGCACGTCTATCTCCGGCAGTGGCTACATAGCGTCTCTCTAACTCTGCCTTCCTCCTCCCATGCTATAGGCCAAGCCAGTTCTTTATTCATTAACCAATAAAAACAACACATAGACAGAAGGACCTCCCACACCACTTGTGTTTATTGATTTTCCCCTCTTGGGGGGCAGTGAAGACTTGTTCAAATTCTCTCATTTTTCTCCCTATCTCCTTATTAACCAGTATTGCACAATGACTATATCTGACCAGCCTTATACGTACACCGCAGGATGTGTTCCCACTCTGCCTTAAGCAATTATTGAATGCCTTTTTTGCTGTCAAGACAAAGCAACTGTACCATTAGCAGTTCCTCACAGGTGGAACTTGTGTCTGCTCAGTGACCAGTAATATCATTCTCCATCATCCCTGCATGCTTTTAAGTCATAATGGCCAGTTTTAGAAATACTCATTCGTCTGTCTGTATTAGCTGGTTACCTGCTATTTCACGTTATACCATTAACCCCCTGGAATACAAAAGAGGGCAGCTTGCGGTCCGCCCTCACCCCACTCTCAGATGGAAATGATGTAAACGAGCCGATGGTACACACCTATAATCCCAGCACTTGGGAACCTAAGGCAGGAAGACTGCCCGTTTGGGGCCAGCCTGGGCTCTGTAGTGAGACTCTGTGTCAGAAGAGAGAGGGAAAGGGAATGAGGGAAAGAGTAATGGCAGGTAGACTAAACAGTGAATTTTTAGGACATTTTTATTAGGGGCCAATGCGATGGCTCCAGCAGCTAATGGTTCTTACTGTGCAAGCCTGGAGCCCTGAGTTCAATTCCTGGAACCCATGTCAAGGTGGAAGGAGAGAACTAACCCCGCAGGTGTCCCTGGCCTCCACGTGCTCGCCACAGCATCTGCCACACACAGCATACAAACACAATAATAATAAATTTAAATATATATGATATATCTGTTCAAGACAGGGTTTCTCTGTGTAACAGCTCTGGCTGTCCTAGAACTCACTTTGTAGACCAGGCTGGCCTCAAACTCACAGAGATCTACGCGCCTCTGCCTCCCAAGTGTTGGGACTGAAGGTGTGTACCACCACCACCCAGTTTAAAAATATTTTTATTGTTGGTTAGTTTTTTTAATTATCAACAGGATATTTGGTTTATATGTATAACCTAAACAAATAAGATTACCTATGTGTAAGATCAGTTAAGTGAATTATGTTCAGCTATACTTTATGTATAACTGACATAAAGGATATCCCATAGGATGGGGTAGAAAAAGAAAGTTTCAGAACAGGCTAAACCAATTCTTTGGAAAACAACATGGAAATTATCAAATAGATTCCTTGTTTAGTTTAACAGCCGCCTGCATAGATGCTGTGTCAGGGAAGGCTCTTCCTGTGCCTGTGCTGGCTTCTCTGTCTGTGGTATGGTGGATTGTGTGGGGCTGGCCTCTCTGACTGTGGTGTGGTGGATTGTGTGGTGCTGGCCTCTCTGGCTGTGGTATGGTGAATTGTGTGATGTTGGCCTCTCTGGCTGTGGTATGGTGGATTGTGTGGGGCTGACCTCTCTGACTGTGGTATGGTGGACTGTGTGGGGCTGGCCTCTGACTGTGGTATGGTGAATTGTGTGGGGCTGGCCTCTCTGACTGTGGTATGGTGGATTGTGTGGGGCTGGCCTCTCTGACTGTGGTATGGTGGATTGTGTGGGGCTGGCCTCTCTGACTGTGGTATGGTGGACTGTGTGGGGCTGGCCTCTGACTGTGGTATGGTGAATTGTGTGGGGCTGGCCTCTCTGACTGTGGTATGGTGGATTGTGTGGGGCTGGCCTCTCTGACTGTGGTATGGTGAATTGTGTGGGGCTGGCCTCTGACTGTGGTATGGTGGATTGTGTGGGGCTGGCCTCTGGCTGTGGTATGCTGGATTGTGTTCTCAGAACTCTCTTCTCCCCCCCCGCAAAATAAAAACAAACTGTTGTGCACTCCCGGTGTCACCAAGTGTGTCTCTGTAGTAATGACTTTCCTTTCCACGCTTCAGTTGGCTCAGGCTCCAGGAGTTCCAGCGGACTGACTGGAGGTTACATCCCTTCCTTCCTGAAAAAAGAAATCGGTTCTGTTATGCAGAGGGTACACCTGGCGCCCCTGGCCGACCCCTCCCCTGGTGAGTTACATTTAAAAACATCTGTAACGTCATCCAGTAGTTACCTAACAGCTGCCTTGTGCAGAAACTGCGGACAGAAGGGGTCAGGCAGCACTCCCTGCCCGTCTGTAGATCACGTGTGAATGAATAAATGTAAATACATATTTACATTTGCTTTTACATTACATAAATGTGTATGTATAATTATATATACTAAAGGTCATTGTTCATAAGTGCTAAGGAAAAAGCCAGAGCAGGCAAGAAGTAGGGATAAAGACGGGAGGAGGTTAGTGGACAAGCACTCGAGCACTGTGATTGGCACGGGATTCTTGAGTAGACAGGCTTTTGAGCATCTCAGGCTTAGCAAATCCAGGGCACAGTGGAGAGGCCAAAATACAGGCTGCACAGGGGCAAGAGAGACAGGGGAGTAGCCTGAGGAAGTCGGGGATGATAGAGCCTGGAGAGTGAGTGGTCCTGTACAAAGACTAAGTGTATTGTCATTGGCTGATCTTGGGACCGCCATTTGCACAGGCGTCCTCCAGCTGATTGTTGTCAGTAGAGTAAAGGGGAGCAATGTTAGAAGCAGGAGCCATACCTTAGGCCAGGGTTGTTAACGGCTGATAACAATTCACCAGATTCTGAGTCCACAGGGGACCGAGGGCCAACAGGATTTTCTGACAGATTGTAGATGAGAGAAAAAGAGTGGCCAAAAGTGATGCTGGGATTCTGACTAGGCGAGTCTTCTTTGGAAGATTTCTTATTGCCTGCAGGAGGCAGGCAAATGTTCCTCCTGGATGCTCCAGACATTTGTCCCTCTGCCGCACTTTCCTGCTTGGGTCCCACATGGGTGAGCTCAGCATTTCTCTTCCATTGCAGGCTATTCTTCCCTGAAGGCCATGAGACCTCACCCGGGGCGGCCTTTTTTTCACACCCAGCCTAGGAGCACTCCTGGGTTGATTCCGCGACCTCCAGCCGCCCAGCCTGTGCACGGCAGGATAGACTGGTCTTCCAAGTACCCATCCCGTCGGTGACTGTCTCAGCCGGGAGGCCATTCTCCCTCAGCTCCCATGGTACCTGCAGAATCGGAACCGCGTGGTGGTGTAGATGCACTCACGCTCACAGTTGTTCTGAACTAACACATTTCAATATTTCTTTTAAATGTTTTTTTAAAATATTGATTTGAATGCAATACCCTCTTTTTGTATAAAATTATTTTATTCTAAAACTGGGTCTCATTATTTTCTTAAACAACATTTTGTATATATGGATTATGTTTTAGCATTTTATACAGTCAACTTTGTAATGGACTTTTTAAAGATTAAGTAATTTTTGTTTGTTGTTCCACATGATATTTTATACAGATTTTGAAATATATGATACTGATGCAGTATTGTGACAAGGTGCAGTTTAATGCTGTGCGATAAGGGATTATTTACTCAAAATATTCCAATATTGTGAAGTGGCTACATTTAAATGTGGCTCATTTGACCCTTTAGGCTTTCTTGGACTGATTTTAGGAAAGTGGCCCATCTCCTGTTTTTCTTAACAGCACTTATTGGTTGTTCTGGGGCAGAAATTGTTTTGTTGTTATTGTTATTGTTATTGTTTTGAGACATGGTCTTATGTAACCCAGGCTTACCGACCACTCACTGAGTAGCTGAGGATCGAATGAGCTTCTGATCTTGCTGCCTCTAGCTTCCTGAGTGCTGCCGTGCTTGGTTTTTACCCGGGACTTTGTACATGCCTAACAGCCCCAATCAACCATCTTTATACTCTTCTACTCTAAGCTGTCACAGAACAGAGAATCTTTTGAAATTTTATAGCACTCATAAATACGGTTGCAAATATTCAGATATAAACTATCACATTTCTGCTTTTTTTTTTTTTTTTTTTTTTTTTTGGACTAACAAGGTTGCTCTCCATTGGTTAAAATCTCCCACTGGCCTCCAGTTTCACACAATGCACACCTGGGATGAGGGTGAAGGGAGGGGTTGGGGTTGGGCAGGGACAGCCAGCGAGGGAGATGGCAGGAACTGTGGTCACCAGGCATTGTTCAGGTGAGCTTGCCTTGCTCCATGGGGCCTACCAGCCAGGATTTACCTAACTTCCCTCAGCACTGCCAGCAAGCCTTCAAACTCACAACTCACCCACAGCAGACTAAAGATGCAGGAAACATCACTTTAGCTAAAAGTCAGCTGAGCCACGGAGGCCGGGCGGGGAGGTTACAGCCCATTGCAGGTGTCTACACCTACCTCCCTAGAGCCAGAGAGGAGGCTCCCTCCCACCCCTGTGGTCCATACTTTTTTCCATTTTTAAAAACTCTGGGTTGAGAGATGACTCAGCCACTCCAGTTCCAAGAGATCCGATGCCCTCTTCTGGCCTCTGCCGGCACTAGCATGAGTGTAAATACCCACCCACTAACACAAACACACATACAATCTTTATAAAATCTTGTTAAAATCCCTTAAAAGGGAAGCTTTTTTATGTCAAAGGTACCTTTTTATTATAATTTTTCATTGTTTTATTGTAAAAATTTCCTAACATATGTCAATACAATCAATTAAACTTTTATCCCTGCCAAGATGAATGACCAAAAGAGCCAAGTGTCTTCTATATAGCCCTGGCTGTCCTGGAACTCACTCTGTAGACCAGGCTGGCCTCAAACTCACAGAAATCTACCTGCCTCTGCCTCCTGAGTGCTGGGATTGAAGGCGTGCGCCAACATGCCATTTCATTTTTTAACTGAGAACAAATGTTGCGTTCAGCTCTCTGCACCTGACGAGAGGCAGCTCCTAAACTGTCCAATCAACTTCTCAGGACAATTTTAGGAGTGGGAAAGACTTGGGGGAGAATTTCAACGTACCTGAGAAGTCAATTTTGCGACAATGTCATGTCCAGACTGTGCTACATCTCAGCCCCTACCTTGCATGGTCTTTTTCAAGGGTGAGGCCTCTGTTGGACAGGCTATTCCATTGAGAGGAATGTTTACAGCAATTCTGCAAGTGACAAAGCTAGTTTGGAGACAGAACGATGTGGAGGATCCCTGTCCTTCTATTTCTGTATTGCACATCTGCCTCCACTCGTGGTTACCTTACAAAAGGAAGAGTGCAATAGCAATCCCCAATGGTGTATTAATTCATGTTCTCCCAGGGCCCAAATGACTCTTTTGATTACAGTTTCCAAAATACAGCAAATAAACCATATGAAATGATCATTACTAGAGGTTGAAATGGTAGGGTAAGGTTAATGCAGACATTCGGTATGGTCCAACCTAATAAATGGGTTAATGATAGCTTCAATGTATTAGTAATGACTTCCAATGGGCTCTGTCTGCCCTAAAATCAGAAAGTAATTGATGCTTTGGAGAATCTGACTCAAAAATACACTTGACCAAGCACTTTGACCGTGAGGGGCATAAAAAAGGCGCATAGTGGGCATGGGTTTGATAGGGATGTTTTTCCCTGTCAACAAGCTAGCAGCAAGGCTTCAGAAAATGTAGAAGCAAGCACAACTTGAAACCATTCGTTTCTGTATTATAGTCAAAACCAACAAACTGTGGGTTCAGGCATGAGTCCTTTACTGTGAGGTTAATATTTATTTTCTCTTTTCTATATTATGTATAAAAAGATAATCTCAAATCCTGCTCAGCTAGCTAGAAAGTTGGCTCTAAATTGTAGATACCACTTAGATATACAAATAAATCATTAACACCACATTCTCTGTAATCTAGCTAGTGTTAACTAAGGTTATTACATTCTTTTTTTAATTTACAAAATCCTAGCTACCTGGTTATGGAACGTTAAAATTGTTTTCCTAATGCTTTGTGGCCCTGCCTTCGCTCTCCTTCCTTTACTAGCAAAAGTGTCCCTTGAGGAGTTAAACATACTCGTTTACATGAAAGAAACAGCTAGTAGCTAAGAAAATTAGATGATGAAAAACCAAGTTCTAAAGAACTAGCAGAACACCTCAGAAGTCCTTCTCCCTCATCAAAATGGGTAAAGGGGAAATTATATACAAGCTATGTACTATAGAAGGAAGCAGACCTCTTTAAACAGGGATAGTCGAGTTTGCCTGCTGCATGTATTTTTAGCTATTGTGGAATTATGCAATGTTAAGCGAACACTGACAGGAGTGAGGAGTTAGGCTGCACCTAGCCATGACTAGATCTCACTTACAATCACACGGCTTTTGTGGGTGCAGGAGAGTGGCTCAGAGGTGGAGCACCCACTGCTCTTCCAGAGAACCCAGGTTAGATTTCCCAGTACAAACAAGGTGGCTCACCACCATCTATGACTAGTTCCAAGGCATCCACCCTCTTTTGGCCTCAGGGCATCAGGTCAGACATGCACATGTGCACAGTTATGAATGCAGAGAAAACACCCAGAGATAAAATTTAAATTACACTGCATTAAATCAAATGCTTTTTAAATAAAAGAGATTTATTATTTAAACAAAACAAAACCAGCTTTCTGGCAAGTCAGGAAATGGTACCGAGTAGCTCATTTGGGGCCAGTTTTGGTGCTAAGGTGCCAGGGTTTGCCTCACAGAGACAAGGGAAACTGCATTTGCATAAAAACCACTGTTAATCATGTTTTCTCTACTATAAGTCCCATGAGTGTAGAAAACTGATCCTAAAACAATGTTTCAGACATAGTGCTTGCCTAAGGATCATATACATCTAAGAGTGTCACTGTCACATTCTAGAAATATCAAGACCTGAATATATGAAGCCAAAGCGTGTCAAAGAAAGACTTTCACTTTCAATTCCAGTGTAAGTACTGTTGGAGTTAATGGCACCATATTGTCCTATGAAGTCCCATTTCCATAACATTGAGCCATTGCTTTGTGCCATTGGGGTATGGGTGTGTGTGTGTGTGGGGGGGGTGACACAGATTCTTTCAACTGTATGACCAGAAGCAATATGTTTATAAGAAAACATTTGACATGTTCATTGTTTTACATTTTAGGCATACTGTAGTGATGTGTTTGTTTAATATATGTGGGTAGGTATTTTTTAGAATTGTTCTTACAATTTCCAACCAAATGTACTGTATGTTTGTATTAATTTATTGGGATGACCGGCTCATGTAAATTATCAAGACAAAATAGGGGCATGTGTCATCTTAATCGGTATTGGTTTTTCCTTGAACACTGATAATGTGACCTGAACACCTCCTGAATGAAGCCTCTGATCCCCCACATTCTCAGTACCGAACGGGGTTTAGCTCCATTGATTTAACTATAAAGTGATCTTCCCTTAACTAGAAGGCAAAGCACAGGAAATAAAGAGAGACCCTTATGAAACAAAATGTTACTTTTTGAGTGGTTTTATCCGAAGTTGTTTGATGGTGTTAACATTATATATGGAAACTTCTCCTCCAAATAAAGCTACAATTTAAGAAAAATAGATTTGAGTGTTTTGATTCTTTTTTGTTTGTTTCACTAGCCAGTAACTGAGAAGAAAATATTGTTAACTGTTGTTGTTTTTGTTGTTATTTGGTTTGGTTTGGGTCTTTCAAAACAGGTTTCTGGCTGTCCTGGAACTCATGCTGTAGACCAGGCTGACCTCAAATTCACAGAGATACACTTTTCTCTACCTCCTGAGTGGTGGGATTAAAGGCCTGCATTTGAGACAGTATCTCACCATGGGCCCCAAACTGACCTCGAACTCACAGGGTCACCTCCTTGCTTTTGCCTCCCAAGTGCCACTACATCTGGCTAGAGACTGTCTTTTAGACAGCTCAGTTTGTCTGAAAGTGGCTTCGTGGGTCTTACTGCACATATATGTGTGTGTGGAGAGGGAGGGGCTTAGTGTATCTGGTTGGTTTTAGGGACTTCTGGAAACCTTTTAATTGTTTACTTCCTGAACTTAATGAGCTTCTTGAGTAGAATATTTCACCTTCCCCTTTAATATCCTGTGTCATAAGCAGTTTAAAGATAGAAGGTTCTCAGAGGAAATTATTACACAACAAAAAATATAAACAAAGACACAAATGATTGATATGTCTCTTTACAGTCCAAGGGAGACTCCTGAAATTACTTGGTGTGAGTGAGAAGGAAACACAGAACATGCAACACGCAACAAGCCCACTTAGGAGTTTATTGGGGGAGGTGTAGGGGCCTGGTGAAGGTCAGTGTGCAGAGAGAGAAAGGGGGAGGGAGGGAGGGAGGGGGGAGGGACGCATGGTTACATCATACACAGATGATGGGACTCACACATGCTTGCAAGTGCTTAGCTGAGTCATACGTAGATGATGCAACAACGCCACACGTGGCTCACACGTGACCCTTTAACATTCCAGGGGCCGTTAGGCACTTCTGCCTGAGGGCTTGTCTGCACATGCATGGCCCTAGAACCTGGAAGTGTCAGCCCTATTGTGGCTAAAATCATAACACTCCCCATTCCTCAGGCTTAAGTCCATTTGAGATGTTATTTGCACAACTATTTCTCACTAGGGATTTTATTCTTGCTAAGGAAAATGGTACCTCCAGGTATGTATACTGAAGCCACATGCCTCCACTTTAATGGTGCCAGTTTCCCATAACAGAGACAGTGCCTAGCCCAGAGGTCACACATCTCTGTCTCTTAAAGGTTAACACAGTTCACATCTGTCGTTTATCAAGGATGGTTAGGACACTACTCTCAATTTGCAGGGAGAAGGTCTGACCTTGTAAATAAAACAGTCAGTTGTAAAATGAAATGATCTAAGCTGATGGAGACTTCCCAAGCATCCGAGAAAATAGCTCACTGTGAATGATTGAGCCTTGATCTGCTGAGAAAGCTGCTGATAGTCTGTTCTTGTTCTCCTAGACTTATAACTTTATGTTTCTTTATTTCTACATTTTTATTTTTAGAATCTATATTTTTATTTTCTTATTCTTGGACTCATCATACAGAGATGAGGTAATAAAGCCACCAGGCAGAAAGTAAGTTAATAGAAATGGTTAGCTTAAGAAGAAGTAAGAGCTAGTTAGAAATAAGCCTAAGCTATCGGCTGAGCTTTCATAATTAATAAGTCTCCGTGTTATGATTTGGAAACTGGCTGGTGGGACAAAGACTTTCTGCATGTCTCCCTTAAGTCTGTTTCCAGACACCCATTCTTCCCTACACTTGAAAGTTGTACAAAAGCACTGATGCACTTTTGGGGTCTTTTAGATAGGACTAAAAGATAGGGTCTTTTAGGGGTACCCCAACTGTTACACCCAATGAAGGGATCTCAAAATCAGCACAAGACACCCCCAAGGCCAAGTTCTCCACCAAAGAAGATTTATTTACCCCAGAGGGACAAAAGGCAGGAAATAGAAGGAAAAAGGAACAAGGGAAATAGTGAAGGGGTGTTTGTCCTGGGGGACCAAAGGCTGCCTCTGGATAGAGGAGACAAAGTGGCCACAGGCAAATATAAAAGGGGAAACCCCATGTTAGGAGGAGGTGTTTAATTTTCATTGGGCATGTTAATTTGATGAGCCAAAAGGGGACTATCAATTGCTGGTGAAAGAGCTGGGGGATGTGGAGGATGGGAGGTGCAGACCAAACTCCCCTAGTAGCCTGACAGAAATCTAAGCTTTAGTTTCGGTTCACTAAAATGGGACAGAGCTAAATAAGCAATCCTCAGAAAAACCACAGCCTTCTACTGGCTCAGCAGGCATCCCATGGTCCCTTCTGCAGCCTCAGCCGGCCCACAATGTCCCTTTGCTGGCTCAGCGGGTGTCCCCCAGTCTCCTGAAAACTAAAGAGCTTTCTCAACCTTGCTACTGGAAGAACCCTAACCACTAGCACCTTCCACCAATCAGCTCCCATGCTAATCCTACCTCCACCAATCAGCCAGCCCCAGCTGTTGGTCTTCTTTGGAGGCTTCTCTTGGACCCTAACACTGAACTTTAATATTGTGATAGTGTGGGGGCAGCCATGATAAGCTAAGTATGGGCAGGTCACCCATAGGAAGTTCTTTATTTCTAACCATTATCACCTGCCAGAGTAGAACTCTGGCCCTCGATAAATTTAATAAGAGGTCTGAGTTTCAGTAGTTTACCCTGAAGCAATACCTGGCTGCAGGAAGAACCACAAACTGAGATTACCTGAGCACCACCCAAGAACAGATCATCCAAAGGAAATGCCTAAAATTCCAGCCACTGTAGATAGGATCACCTGCCAGCACACCTGACCAGGACACCCCTAGAAAAATGCCAGCCAATCGGGGGTCCTAAACCTCAGAGACCCCTCGCCCCCACCTTTACTACTATAAAAACCCAATTCTAATTGAGTTTGGGGCTCTCCAATTATTCCAATACATTGGACATGCGAAAGACTGAATTTGCAAACTTGATTAAAATAAAGGCTCTTTGTTTTTACATATGGGACTAGGTTTCCTTGTTGGCTTTTGTGGGGACTTCGCGGATTTGGGCATAACAATAGCTGGTGAAAGGTTTCTGTACCCCGATATTAAGTCTCTCCGCCAATGCAATGAATCAGATCAGGCAGAATTAAAAATCCAGGTTTAATGAACTAAGCAACTCCCAGGGAATGAGAAAAACATGAGAACCTCCTGAGCGTGGGGAGACACACACAGACTCTCTCTCTCTCTCTCTCTCTCTCTCTCTCTCTCTCTCTCTCTCTCTCACTCACACTCACACTCACACACACACACACACACACACGCAGGGTCTGGAATGGGAGGAGTGGCGCTGGATGGAGCTTCCTAACAGCTGGAACTTGATAGTGAGCCTCAGGAGGAGGAAGTGGACAAAGAAAGAAAATAAGGGAACAGACCTTGGAGACTGGCTTCGGGACTCAACAGTTCAGCAAGGCGGAGGGAATGGAGGGGGAAGGGCAGGGCCTGTCAGACCGGCTAGAGTTCCTTCACCAAATGCTTCCAGTCTTTTGGAAGCAGCAAGGTCAGTCATCACTCCAATTCCGAGGGGCAGTGAGGGTTACCTCTTTAAAGGGGCTGATGAGACCAGGAAGTAGAAATTGCCTAGGTTAGGATCCCAAAGAAAAATAACCAGTTTATTTCTTCTTGGCTAAGAGCCAGAAACAAAGGACTAGCAAGATGACTGAGTGGTTCAGAGCACTTACCGCTCTCGCAGAGGACCCAGGTTCTGTCTTCAGCACCCATATGTGGCTCACAACCATCAGGAACTCCAGTTTCAGGAGATCCAACACCCTCCTGTAAACTCCTCAGGCACCTGGTACACACGTGGTGCACACACATAGGCAAGAAGTCCGTTAGCAATATTTCCTTACGCGAGCTCCCTGTCGACGCAAAATTCCCAATCAAGCCAAATTTTAAAATATCCAGGTTTAATGGGAGTTCTATGCTCTCGGGTGTCCCGGAGGGGGAATCAGGAAGCCGAGGGAACGTGACCACCGGGAGGAATGAAAAGGGAGATCACCTGTTCCTCTTTTGGGGACTCGTTTAAATACCCTGGGGGGGGGGAGTGGTCCTGACCCCTCCCTAGGGGTGGAGTCAGGACCTGGCCTGCTGGGATTTGGAGTCCAGACCAGGCCTGGGGTCTGGGATAGATGAGAGGGGCTGGGGCCTATGATCCCAACTTGACAAAGTCCATCAACATAAAAATAAATAATAAGTAATGTAATAAAAAAATAAAAGCCAGACATGACAATGGGGCCTCTTGGCAGCCAAGTTCTTGCCAGAGGCAGGATATAAACAATTAAGGGTTACCTCTTGAGCGGGGTGGATATTAGTGTATAGCAATAGATGCATATTAAGAAAAAACTCCTTCTGATCAAGAGAATAGAATTTCTCCTCTGCGTGGAGACCTGGTATTCTACTTGGGCCAGGTCAATCACCTGGATATAGGACCACCCTAGGGAGGTGGTACTGTAAGCCGTGCTAAAAAGGTAGAGTAATTAGTCTTACAATGAATGACACAAGGCTTTACCTTCTCAGAATGCCTGCAGCTCCCCAAGTCGGCCTGCTTTTCTAAATGCTACAGAAAAGTGTAAATTTTCCTTTCCTTCCCCCCCATTTTAATATCTCTTTTTTTTAATCTCTCTTCTAATCTAAGCATGCTTTCATAATACTTTGAACTCCTCCAGCATTTCGGGTTTTCTTACCCTTTCTCTGGCTTGTTAAATGGGATGACTTTCTTGGCTACTACAGTTAGTATGTGCGCCCCTTCACGTATAATAATATTTTCCTAATAACATTGCTTATTTAAAAAAAAAATACATTTAAGCTGGGTGGGGTAGCTCACCAAAATAGCAGGGCTATTTAAATAAATGTATTTAATTTAATCAAAGGCTTGTACACATACACATATCCCTAATTTTTCATTTTAAAAAAATTAAAGGTTTTAGGGACAAAAGAAAGGCAGACTGCCACATGCAGCGCCTCATTTGGATGTGTCTGGAGTCTTGGAAGCTTGACTACCCTACGTTCTCCTACAAATGGACCTTGAGAGCTTGTTTGGAGGTTCTAGCAGGGGAGCGCAGCTACTCGTATACCCTTGACCGAAGACCGGTCCTCCTCTATTCGGGGAAGGTCGTCCTCTTCGACCGAGCGCGCAGCTTCGGGAGGGACGCACATGGAGCGGTGAGGGAGGAAGGGGACACCCGCCTAGCCAGCCAGATCAGCCGAATCAACCCTGGCGATCAATGGGGTGACAGATGTCGCAGCCAGATCGCCCTCACATCCGAGAGAACCGGCGAGCGTGCCGGCTTTATAAGCCCGTGGAAATTTGTCTCTTTATAGATAGGTCGACTGTTCTTGGGCGCGCGCGCGCGCGCCCCCCCCCTTTTTAGCCATCCTGTAACTTTATAAGAAAACCTAAATCGTTTCTCGTGATAAAAGGTGAATTTTATCTCCCTTTTGCTATTAAGGTAAAAGTGATTAAGTTTAGGTTGGTTTCAAATTACCCAGAATGCTTTGTAGAAGGGCGGAGTATGCTAAAAGAAGCCGTCTGGATTGGTGAGGTCTTCCTGGAGCTCCGCCCTCGGCTTTGTCTGCGCGTGGCTTGCCCTGTGCCCTGGCTCTACGATGACGTCCGCGTCCCGTGTCCACCCCGCTTCCCGTGTGTCCTCGCCGCCGGTCGGCAGCTCTGCTGCGGCGGTCTGGACGGCGGAAGGCAGACCCCGAGCTTCTCCGGCCTCGTGACCCTCACGTGGCCCGGCGCGGACCATGGTCGTGTGTGTAGAATTTGTGGAGTTCTGCCCTGGCAGGATAATGCCATTACAAACGAATGGCCCCGGCTTCCCCGGATCCAGAATAAAAAACAGACAATATGAAAGCCAAGGCTAAGGTTTTGCTCTTTCCTTCACGTTTTGTGTGAGAGGAAACGCCAACAATAAAAGAAAACACTTATGTTCTCAAATCCTGAACATTTTATTATGCCCAGAACACTGTAGAGGATAGGACCTAGCCTCGCCGCTCTGCTGCTTTCGATTTTTCAGAGAGTCAGAAAGCCATCAAGACGTCCTCTATCCGAGGGAAATAGTTGCATTCCGTGAGATGGGCATTCGCTGGTGCTGGACCTAGAGGTACCCGGTCCACTAACAGCGAGTCTTCCGTCCACATCACAGCAGGTCCCATCCAGCCAGAAAATCCTTCCTGTCAGGGACTTTTCTTTGAAAATAGAATATAATTAACGTAAGGTTCACCCCCACCCCCTTATGTTACCCTTGGTTTCTGAGTCATGGCCAATGGATATCTATTGGTTAAGAAGGACAAAGAGAATTAACGTTAATTTTGCCAGTTTTATTAATTATACACCCTCTAGGCGAGTTTTCTGTTCCTGGTGCCCAGCTGGCAGCCGTGGTTCCTTGCCTACATGTGCATTTTTGCTTCTGTTCTATTCTTTTAGTTCCCCATGGACATGTTCAGATCCAAGCAAACAAAACATTGCATAAATTCTACCCTGGTTAACAGTAATCAGCTTATGCGGATCCTGTTCGGTGTGCCTCCTGCCTCTTCTTGATGTGTTGGAGTATTTTAATCCAGACATTGTTTCCCGTGGGAGAGCCACACATTTCTGGCAGGAAGGATTATCACACCCACCAAAATTAGCAGGCTGATATCATCAAAGCAGTCTGTCTTATGCAGAACCTTTAGTAGCATGTCACAGTACACTGAACGAGGTCTGTAAGCCTTCCCCGGGGAATAACGTTAGATTTATAGAAAACTTGTCGGACCCCCCCCCACCCTTCCCTCATGCTAATGCCTTACATAACCGCGATAACTGCGGACTAAAGTCACTGGTGCGTGAGTAAATGGACAGCAGGCTGTATTAGGGGTTCACGATGCTTCTCCACTGAGGTCCTCTTTCTATTCCAGGGATCCACTGTTGTATTTAGTCTTGTTTCCTTAGTTTCCCCAAAGCTCTGATGGTTTCTCAGCCTTTCCCTTATTTCAACATCTTGACAGTATTGAAACCATCAAGAGAGTTCACTGAGAATAATACCTGTCTCCCACCAAGTCTTTGACCTTGAGTCCAGGCTGTTAGCTCACAGAACATCCCCCCTGTCCTGGAGAGGCCTGACTTCTACCTTGTGGCTGCAGGACTGTTTGTGTTGGGGTTGTTGTTGTTTGTTTGTTTTTCCGGTGTTACTTTGCCCTTCTCAGTGTCACAACAGGAGGAACAGGAGGACATCCGAATGTCCTCCTTTGGAAATTGTGTTTAAGGATTATGTAGTTGGTAAAGTCTCTGTACTTTTCCGTTATAAAGATACATGATGCATTTTTCTCTTCATAATAATCAGGAAATTCATGGATGATATCCAGACATTCCCTCAAACTTTCAGTATCCATTATGATCTTTACCAAAATAAGTCATTAGAACACTGGTGGTTTTATAATTTTATCTTTAATTAGCACTGCCTTTTTATTAATTAGCTCTAGTTCTTCTGCAAAACTATTTACTCCCTCCTTTTGGCATCATCATTATTATGTGTACCTAGTGTCTTTTTTGTTTTATTTTTTGTTGTTTGTTTTTTTCTCAGATTATTCCAAATGTGGCCAGGGAATCTCATTAAATAATGCCTTGGCCTTTAATGTGCTTCTTTCATCCTTGAGACTTTCTCACTCTCTGGTCATCACGGAACACAGAGTGGTCTTGGCTCACAGGAGCCCTGCTTTTTCTTCATGGGTTGTATAATTTGGAAACCAAGACATGGGTGCTAATGGGTTCTTTCTCTCTTGCTTCTCCAGACAGCAGTTTAACTTTGTAGTTTCAATCTTTCACCTGTAACAACATTTACCTTCTAGGGGGATAATTCTCTCTCTCTCTCTCTCTCTCTCTCTCTCTCTCTCTCTCTCTCTCTCTCTCTCTCTGTCTGAGAAAGAATTTCTGGAGTCAGAAGAACAGTTCACATGTTGCAAAATAACGAGTGTAGCACTGAAAGCAACTGGGTGCAGAGCTGATTTAAGGGGAAAAAAATGTTTCTGTGGAAGAGCAAAGGCTGAATATTTGAGAAACCATGTCCTAAAGCCCTATTGGCAAGAGGGAATGCAGATTTAAAATTATCGTCGCTCTGTGTTCAGGAATTCCAGAGCTGAAGGATGAAAGTGGCCTTTCCCCCACTCCCCACATCTTCCTCCTTCCTTCCCTCCCTCCCTCCTTCCCTAGGAGACTCTCCACCTCCAGCTAACCTCTTTGTGCCCCTTCCTTTTTCTCCTGTGCCCCATTCCTCCCATTTCTGTCTCCTTTATGCTATCTTCTTCCTATACAGAAGTAAGTCAATAAAGGATCCCATTTAAACCTCTGGGCAGCCTGCTCCCTCAGCAGCAACTTTTTGGCTGACCACCAGCAGCCAGCCATAAGCAGGGGCCAGGCCCAACTTAAGCTTCTACTGAGGGACAACAGATCTCCGTAGTAACTCTGACTCCACTTTCATGTGTAACACCAGCTCCTACTTACAGGGCATGAGCCTTCTGTCTTCACCTGTGTTCAGTGCCTGACCCCGCTGAAGCCCAATTGAATCCATACCTGTACCTCACCCAGAGTTTGGCAGGTAAAGAGTTGGGCACAGGTGTTGAAGAAAGTACTGGGCTGTTTTCCCAACCAGTGACAGCAAACTTAGTACTAAGTGGTCTGCAGAGAAAAACCGTCAAGTATGCTTGAGAGACTGGTGCCCGCTGGGACTGCAGTGACAGACAGACAGGTTCTATTCTGCATTGTCCCTTATGGCAGCCCTGTGTCTGTGGAGCACTTGAAATGTGACACGTTGATGTCAGTGTGGGTGCTCACCTTTCCTGCCCCTCCCCTTGTGGGTACATAGTTTCCTTTGAAACGGAAACGGGAAAGTTTTATGACCAGCTCCACTCCCTTGAAGGAAGCTAAGGTTATCTGTCCCTGTGGGGCTTTATGAGCCCCCCCTTGTTCACTAAAACACCCTCTCAGGGGCTGGGGTGTGGGGAAGAAGTTACTTGTAACTCTGGACTTCCTCATGTTATCACCTGCAGCTTCAGCAACTGCCCATGATTGAAATCAACAGGATAAAACTGGTTTGGACTCAATGCATTCTCCACTCCAGAGCAGCAAAGGACTTGGATAACTAGAGGGATACTAAAGAGGAAGCTTTACTAAGGTCTAGCATAGAATGAAAAGATCTCTCTCGGGGGGCTGGAGAGATGGATCAGCAGTGCAAAGCACTTGGTGCTCTTGCAGAGGACCTGGGTTCAGTTCCCAGCACTGAAATGGCAGCTCACACCTGTCTGTATCTCCAGTTCCAGGGTATCTGATGCCCTCTTCTCGGATATGTGGGCATTGCACACATGTGGTAGACATATATGCAAACAAAACACTCAGACACACAAAATAAAAATAAATCTTTCTTTAAAAAAAAGGATGAAAAGATTCGTCATTGCTGTCACCAGCTGTGACAAGGGGAATGTTGGCTGGAGGGATACTCACCCTCATTCTCACACGCTGTCAGGAGGCCATCACACATCTTCCTACCCACAATAGTGCAGCAAGACTAGCTCAATGTGCTTAGCTCAGTCCAGGATCGTGATAGAGGAGGACTATGCTCTTCCTGTTATGTCTGTTACTGGAGCCAGCTCCCTGGTTCTGACAGGTCATGGCCCAGGACCATGGCCATTGCCATGGTTAGCCATTCCTGGCTGCTAAAATGGCTTGGGTCTGGGTATACAATTTCCACCTTGTGTACACTTTCCACCGGGTGTGTGATATACTTAACCTGTAGGCTTAGTTTAATCTTGTTCACCTGTACCGTTCTAGCTTCTATTCCATTTACCCCCTTAGGAAGCTTCCACTCAGACTCCAGCATTCCAGAGCAGATGAGCAGAGAACTTCAGGTCAGTCCTTTCTCTAGAAATTCTGCCTTGACATAAGTCATGCCACATGCTCTTCTGAGTGACCTGGACAGGCCCCATTGTCTTCTTTCCCTTGTCTTCACCCACTCCTAAATGTTTTAGTCTCTCACGATAAACCCAGTTTAAATCTGGTCTAAATCACACAAACCCCGAAGCCTCTCCCATGACATAAAGACCACACCCCATGGGGCCCAGTCAGACCACTAAAGCCCCATAGCAAAACCTCACTGTCCCTACAGAGATAAGTTTTTTTTCTCAGTTCTGCTGTGAACACAGTCCTTTCCTCATCTGCATGCCAGAACATGGGTTTCTCCATCCCCCACATTAAAGTCGGACCTGGAGAGGTGTTACCTATCTCTTCAACCTTGCTTTCTCAGTACCTATTCTTCCCATCTGTGGTGGCTCGACTAGGAACGGGCCCCACAGACTCATGTGTGTAAATGCGTGGCCCATAGCAGTGGCACTGTTAGGAGGAATGACCTTGTTGGAGGAAGTTTGTCACTGTAAGGGTGGGCTTTGAGGTCTTATAAACTCAAGTCTGGCCAGTGTGGTACTGTTTTTCCTTCTGCTGCCTGTGGACCAACACGTAGGACTCAGCTAGGCAGTGATGGCACACACCATTAATCCCAGCACTCGGGAGCCAGAGGCAGGCAGAGATCTGTAAGTTTGAGGTCAGCCAGGTCTACAGAATGAGTTCCTGGACAGCCAAAGACAGGAAACCCTGTCTTGAACCCCCCCCCCCCCCCCCCAAAAAAAAAGATGTAGGACTCCCAGCTCCTCAAGCACCATGCCTGTCCTCACGTCACCGTGTTCTGCCATGATGATAGTGGACCAAATCTCTGAACTGTAAGCCACCCCAGTTAAATGTTTTCCTTTATAAGAATTGCTGTGGTAGTGGTGTCTCTTCACAACACTAGAAACCCTAAGACACCATCTTTGGATGTTCTCCACTTAAAACTTTGTCACTGCCCTGCATTCTTGCAGGACAATTTTTCTCTCATCCTTTCTTAGTGATACCGGCTTGCCTAGCACCTTCACTGGATGGAGATATCCTTAGCCGCTTCCCCAAAACTTTGTTCCACTTCTTGGAGCCTCTTTTAACTCCACCCATCTCCAAGATTCTATTTTACAGGTTCACTCCTCCTGCCAGACGTGTGCCAAGGCCAACCCACAAGGAGCTCTCCACATACACCAGCTTTGTGGACACCAACTGGGCAAAGATTGACAGGTTAATTTCACCCATATGCCTACTCATAAAAAACTCCGTTATCTCTTAACACTTGTGGACACTTTTACAGGATGGATAGAAGCATTTCCGGTCTCCAGGGAAACAGCAGATGTGATGGCTCAGGATCATGGAGGTTGTGTCAAAAGCTCTCAACATCTCCTGGACAATGGAACTCATCAAACAACAACTAACCAAGCTCTCCATTGAACTCAGGTCTCTCAAACCTCAATGGACAGGACCTCACACAGTAATCCTCACCACCTCCTCGGCTGCCAAGCTCTTGGGACACCCATGCTGGTACCATCTCTCCGGGCTCAAGCGGGCAGGTGCCTACTCAAGACACTTGACACCTGCTTTCTCATCTCCCCCAAGAAACAGATGCCTGCTGTCTCCAGGATGACAGTACATGGGATGCCTTTCCAGCCACACCTCTCGCTGAGCATGGACACCGAGCTCTTCCCTTCCCCTTGTCACCCCATGCCCGCGGGAAGTAGCCAGATTTGAATCTACGCTCTTTTTTCCAAAGAGAGCCTAAATGTTTGTCATAATTACCACTCCAATTTTCTGTCACCCCCTATATCCAAAGAGTCTGGAATGTCAAATTGGGAGTTTAGGCCACAGCCCCTCGCATCTATCCCAGCCCCCAGGCCTGGTCTGGATTCCAAATCCCAGTAGGCCAGGTCCTGGGTGGGGTCAGGACCACTCCCCAGGGTATTTAAGTAATCTTCAGAAAGAGGAACACACGTGGTCCCTTTTCTTTCCTCCCTGTGGGCCCTTTTGCATGACTTCCTGGTTCCCCCTCAGGGCCACCCGAGAGCTCAGAACTCCCATTAAACCTGGATATTTCTTAATTTGGCTTGATTGGGAATTTTGCGTCGGCAGGGAGCTCACCTTAGGAAGTATTCCTAACATCTTCACGTCACCGTGTTCTGCCATGATGATAGTGAACCAAATCTCTGAACTGTAAGCCACCCCAGTTAAATGTTTTCCTTTATAAGAATTGCTGTGGTCGTGGTGTCTCTTCACAACACTAGAAGGCATCATGGTAAGGAAGGGCTTTTGAGTATAGATTCTAATATGTACTCTCTTTTCCTTATAGACCACCAGCTGTAAGACACAGTAAGACAATTCCTCCTTCTCCTCCACTCTTTCTGTATCTCCTACCAAATCGGAGTGGCATGTGTAATACCCTCCTCACATCTTCTTTCTCATTGTAAGTCCTCCCTTGTTTCCTAGGCAGAAGTTCAGCCACAGCTGCATCTCTTGTCTCCCATGGCAGTGGGCACACAGTGGTGCCTAAGATCATAGCCCATACATGATACTTTCAGGGATGGAAACATGTTCTCTGGTCCATCAGCTGTTTGGGAGACACCCCTGACTCACATGGTAGATCCCATTCATCAAGGAGGCATGTCACCCCATAACACCTAGAGGGAGACACTCTGGGGTCCCCCAAAAGGTTGTCCTGCCCTTAGACAGTTTGTGCTCCCACAGCAGGGAGTGCAGGACTGCCTCTCCCCAACACACATTTGGATCTGTAGGTCCTTGTGCAGGTTCTGCTGTGCTTTCTGGCTTTTCCTGGAGAGACACAAACGATGCCTATTCATCCCAGGCACTGACAGACAGAAGGAGCTGATCTAGAACCCTATTTATATTCGTAAACCAATTATTTGACAGTGGTCATGCCTATGTACAGGAGCTTGATTGAATGATCTCTCAGGAGTAGGGTAGCAGCATCATTGAGAAGTCTGCCTCAGCATAGGCAATGAGAGCTGCATCGCCAGAGCTCATTGGACAGCTTGAAGTCAGCTGCCCAAAAGAGTCTCCTCCCCGTAATGACTGTTAATTCAATCTCAAGGAGTAACTTCATGAGTCTTGCAAATTTAATTTCTCTGGCTCTTGTGAGCCTCATCATCCTACTAAGATTCTTCAGTGCAAAAACAAAACAAAACAAAACAGACAGTTCTCTCCTTGAAGAGGATAAGATGGTTCTTCTAGAGCCAAACCTGAGGCTGGGGAACACAGATTTCTGTTTACCCCAAATTCTGTATTCCGTGGAAGTGAGAGATTAGGAGTAAGAGTCTACACTCCAGACAGACACCCCGGTAGGCAGACAGAGAGGGAGAGGATAAGGAAGGTGGCAGATTTCCAAGATGGCCAGCTTCTTCCTCAGTCAGACCTAGTCACCTACCCTCAATGAGCTCATTAAGACAGCCTATTTAAAAGCGGAAAGCAGAAAAAGGAGACTTGGTCTATATGGTCATCCAGCCATCCCCCACCTTCCCAGTCTGTCTTCTAGGTCCTGAAGTGAGATCAAAGTTTAAACAGAGAGTCCAAGGTATGCACATCCAAGCAGTCCTGGTCTCGGTGTCCTGTCCACGAAGACTCGTCATTTTTCTGGATTTCGGTGGCATCTTGTAAGGTGCTCTGCCAAGCTGTTAGAGACTGTGAGAAAGAAATCACTTCCCAGAAGGCAAGCCCCCTCCCACTTTCTGGCCAGGCCCTTCTCCTCCCATTACAAGATTCCTGGGGAGAGCCCCATTTCTCTAAGGCCCTTTGTTCAATAGCCTGATTGTCAGATTGGGAGACACAAAGTGTCTTCTAGTATCTTTGTCTCTGCTAGGCCTGTTATGGAGGAAACTTAACCCATGATGTATTATGCAAGTTTTGAGGGGCAGCACTTTTTAGGAGGTGATGAGATCCACGAGGGCTCTGCTGTCATGAGTGGGTTAATGTTACTGAGGAGTGGGGATGGGTTGAAGAACCAGCCTGCCTCCATCTTCGGTTTTAAAGTCATCTTATATTAAGACAAACTAGGTTGATTCCTGTTTATGATTAACACTGTTTCCCAAGGATTGGGCTATGTCTGCACCTGAAACCTTGACTACACATGGTTCTGTACTGCTGCTCCAGGAATGGCAAATCATGTCTTTCTTTCAAACAGTTGTTTATGCCTCTGCCTCATTCTACAATATAGAGTAAAATGAAAGAGAAAAGCTCCTCCTTAAAGAGACAGGAAGGGAGGGGCAAATTCAAGCAGTCCTTAGGAATCCACTCCTAGGCTGCAGGCCTGGCTTTGCCCCCTCCCTTTCTCGTTAAGGATACACTTTTTTTTCTTTCATTTTACATTGTACTGTAGAATGAGGCAATAAGATAGCCTTCCTTTCTGGGTGAAAGCCCCTCAATTTCAGATTGCCCAACCTGCTGAACTGTCAGTAAACTTTTAGTTTGTTTTCAAAAATAAACTCTTCAGTAGTCTCAAGGATTCTGTTTTTTTTTTTTTTTTTTTTTTTTCGGTTTTTCGAGACCAGGTTTCTCTGTGGCTTTGGAGCCTGTCCTGGAACTAGCTCTTGTAGACCAGGCTGGTCTCGAACTCACAGAGATCTGCCTGCCTCTGCCTCCCGAGTGCTGGGATTAAAGGCGTGCGCTACCATCGCCCGGCCTGTTTTTTTTTTTTTTTTTAGCAGCACAAAAAATGGACCATAGCATAATGTTCTCATTCTCCTGTTCTTCTCTACTGTTCTTCATGATTTTGTTGACCTACAATTAATCCACAGATCTACAAGCTATAATCACTCAATATGTTGCTGCTATGGTTATTTTGAATACGGTGCATTTATCTATATGTTTATATTACCTAGCTTCCCCCCAAATAGAATGTAAACACTGCCAGCACAAGAAGTGGAATCGCCATGCCCCCTCTGTAGTGCCAACACCCCCAAAAGAGTGTACTCAGAAATGTCTGTTGAATGAGCCAGGGAAAGTTTCTCCAGCACACCAGTTCTCCCCGGGGAACAAAGAGTTAACTGAGTTAAGAGTGCAAACTGAAGCCTTGGAGGCTTGCGCACTTCCTAAAAGCTCACTGGCTGGTGGGCGGAAGAATGCTATCAAATCTGAAGGGCTCTGAACTTTCATTTAACAGATTTAGCAGCTTCCTTCTCCAGTGCCTGGAGACCAGTTCTAGAAGAATAAGGTTAGTGTGTGTGTGTGTGTGTGTGTGTACTTCTCTTGAACTGAATAGTTACAATAAATCTACAGCTTATAATCGGCAAGCATTTTAATTTGTGATTTATTTGATGGCCATTATTTCAAAGCTTGTGTAGGCCAGATAAAAGGCACAAATTTTTCTGCATAGAAGATAAGTGATTGATACGATTCAGGGGTCTTGGTAGGGTTCGCTTTCTCTGTCAATTCAATTATTAAAAG
Organism: Chionomys nivalis; assembly: GCF_950005125.1. Lineage (NCBI taxonomy): Eukaryota > Metazoa > Chordata > Mammalia > Rodentia > Cricetidae > Chionomys > Chionomys nivalis. Next base: position 77,130,330 of record NC_080089.1, read on the forward strand.
GCAGGAAAAACCTCGACCTCAAGAGGTAGCAGTGACGAGATCTCAAACACCACAGGCAGGAGCAGACAGAATCAGCATTTACTGGGGATGAGGCCACACACACACACACACACACACACACACACACACACGCAGCACACACGCAGCACACACAGAGTGAAAGACCCTCCACAGGGCTGGGGTCTTAAGTCTCTGAAGAGTTGTTTTTCCTCCCCCTAACTTAGGGTTGGTCAGTTGGAAGGAAAGGTATTTTGCAGGCCTGCGACCTTTGTGTAAACATATCCTGATCCCGCTTGGAATTTGCTGAGCTAGTTTTTCTTCAGTGGGCCGGCTAGAAGAAGAAAAAAGCCTCCAAGGCCTTGTTTGAAGGGGCCTGGCTTTTGTCTCCAGTCAGGAGGGTGTAGAAGAAGCCAGCCATCTTGAAAGTTCATCTTTATTACTGGTCCCAACTTCTCTCCCTGCTTACCAGGGAGTATGTGTAACTGAAGAAACTAGCAGATGAACATCCATTCATGGCCTTACAGGCTTGCATTTTCTGTGCACAGCTTTTGTATGACTGGGCATGCTAAAACACCCTCGTTCATTATACATTTAACTCTAACTTCAAAAGTAAGTACGTAAGATTTAAGTGGGGTTTTACCTGACTGATTGACATAAGATACAAAGCCGAAAATTTAAAAATATTTATTAGTATTTGAGCCACTATATATTTGTTCCTCCCTAGAAAAAAAATTCAAATATTTTTTTTTCCTATTTAAAAAGGAGAAAGGTGGCAGCCGTAGCGTGCCATAACGCTTCAATGGTAAACACAATCTTTCTGCATCTATGTGTCTACTCCATTGTTGGGAAGATTCCACCCAAGGAATCCAACACTAGAGTTTTCCTCCCTACTCGTGCAGGGAGGGAGGAGCTGTGTTGCGCTGAGAAGCTGGGGCTCTTAAAAAAAAAAAAAAGCTCTGATTCACTTGTTGTTCTCAAACTTGCCCGCCCTAGCCTTTAAATACCATGGGACAGCTCACTTGGTTTATTCTTGAGTAGCTATGAGGACCTAGGTCCTATGTAGGTAAGAGTCTCTTGCTTAGCTTTATGTTTTTTATCTACGAAAGTGTGTAAGTAAGCCCTTGGCATTTGGGGAACACAAACCAATCAATCCACTTAATTGATAAAATTAAGTGTCTGAGTAAGAAAGATGGGGAGTAGATAACCAAGACCCTCTGTCCCACAGGGGTGCTGTGTGCTGCAGTAAAAATCCACATAACTTATTGGGAGCTCTTTGGAGGGGCTGATTTCAAGCAGGAGCCTATGCTAGCTGGCGACATCCAACACGAAGACCCATGTCCCTTGGCCCAGTGGTTAGTTTAAGGAAGAGTAGACAAGGGTTATATACTGAGCCCCAGGGCTGGCTGGTTGAATTTTCGTTCTAGACTCAGTTTCCCAAACTTCATCTGGACCAGGTCTCCTCAATTCTTTTCTTTAAAAAAAGAAAAAAAAGTGTATGTTTTGCCTGCATGTATGTCTGGGCACCACATGTGTACAGTAGGGTGTCAGATCCCCTGAAACTGGACTTATAGGCTGTTGTGAGCTGCCATGTGGGTGCTGGAAAATGAAACCAATTCCTCTGGAAGAGCAGCCAAGGCTTATTAACAGTTGAGCCATTTCTCCAGCCCCATCTCTACCTTCCTAAGAGGCACCTAGAAACTGCTTCTGGTGGTCCAAAAGTGCACTCTGGAGAACGCTGCTCCCTCCTGACAGAAACAAGGTTCCTCTTTTCCCACATGCAAATGTTGCCGTCATCTGAGAGGGAGGAGGGTCAGTTTTCGGTTTGCTACGTTCCGTGATTTACATGATATCTCCTCTCAGTGTCGTAGCTAACGAAACAAGTTACCAATGAACAGATATGAAGAACACCATTGGTCTTGAACGAATGGGAAGGTTGAGGCTCATAGAACCTAAAAACCTAGTTAAAAAGAGAGATGAAAATTTTTTTTTTCTTTTATTGCTCGATTGAACTAGGGCCTTGTTTATGCTCAGTAACCGCTCTAAGCTATGTCTCCAGCCCTCTTTTTACTTTTTGACACGGGGTCTCACTAATTTGCTCAAGCTGGCAATGAACTCTCTTTGTAGCTCGGGCAGCCCTAGACCATCCTCCTGCCTGGCTTAGAGCTGAAATTTCAGCTAGTACCTGTGCAATTGTAGTGGGAGTAGTGTTCTTCCGTCTTCTGGAAGGTTTTGGACCTACTTCCTTTTCTCTAAGCAGTGACCCAGTTAGCCGAAAGCTGTCACACATGGCTACTCTCTGCTCAGCCCAGATGAGCTCTGGGATGAACTGCTGTGCGTGGGCTCCCATTCCGAAACCTCAGCTCCCAAGGTCATGGCACCAAAAGCCCACTTGGTGAGCTAGCTCTGTTTAACTCGATACATACTTGGACAACTCTCGAGAAGTAGGAACCGGAGTTTTTTGATTTGTTGGTTCTCAAGTCCATTCCTGCCTCTCAGAGTTCTAGTCTAAAACAACAGCCTAATCAAGACCCGAGAAGCAGGCCAGTAAGTAGAAAGTGTTCCTTACATGCTTCAGAAGTCTCTGCTTCAGTTCCCGCCTTGGCTTCCCTCAATAGACTATGTCCAGGAAAAGTAAAGCAGGTGTTGGCGGTCACGGTTTTTATCATAGCAACAGAAAGCAAATAACATCAGGAAGTAACCCTAAGACATCCTTTTTTTTTTTTAAATTTTCGAGACAGGGTTTCTCCGTAGCTTTTGGTTCCTGACCTGGAACTAGCTCTTGTAGACCAGGCTGGCCTCAAACTCACAGAGATCCGCCTGCCCTTGCCTCCCGAGGGCTGGGATTAAAGGTGTGTGCCACCACCGCCCAGCAACCTAAGACATTCTGTAAGACTCTGTGCAATTTCTGTAATGCTGTGTTATATGTGTGCTCACCGTGTGTGTGTGTGTGTGTGTGAAACCCAGAGCTTTTTGCTTGTGAAGCAAATATTCTATCACTGCACACACACACACACACACACACACACAGAGGCCAACAATGTGGTATTTTGTTTGTTTTTGTTTTAATGATACTATTTCTTTCAATATACTTAACCAAAAAAAAGTGTGATCACTTTTCTTCTGGCAAAAACTTTAATCTCTGTGTGTAAGACCGACCTGATTGATCGTAATGTATTTTAGCAAAATATATTTGGGAACAGCAAATCTTTTTTTTCTTAAACATCAATTCCTGCCTTTTTATTTATTCATACGCAACTACTTGTCTTCTGGCTTGTTGAAGCAGCAAGTGAGACAGCACTTGCCACAGTAATGTCTGTCAAAGTGGCTGGCCATGAAAACTTGAGCACCACAATCATCAGAAGGACACTCTCGACAAAGATGACTAATTTTGCCATTTTCGTCCACCTTATAGTACTTCAGTACAGCCATCTTAACCTTCTTTCTCTTACGCTTATTCTTCTTTGGGAGTGGTGTAAGACTTGTTCTTCCTTTTCTTAGCACCACCACGAAGGCTCAACACCAGATGAAGGGTGGACTCCTTTTGGATGTTGTAGTCAGGCAAAGCACAGCCATCTTCCAGCTGCTTGCCAGGGAAGATCAGCCTCTGCTGATCAGGAGGAATTCCTTCCTTATCCTGGATCTTGGCCTTGACATTTTCTGTAGTGTCCGAGGGCTCAACTTTGAATGTGATGGTTTTCCCCGTAAGGGTCTTCACGAAAATCTGCATCCTGGCAGTGGTGCCACCACAGATGGCGGATGGAAAAGGGGAACAGCATATCTAAGGGAACGCCTGAAGGCCAGAAGAGGGCACCAGACCTCATTACAGATGGTTGTGAGTCACCATGTGGTTGCTGGGAATTGAACTCAGGACCTTTGGAAGAGCAGGCAGTGCTCTTAACCGCTGAGCCATCTCTCCAACCCCTAAGGGAACTTTCTATACATAGAGCAAATGCTAAATAGTTTTGCTAACTGACCAGACACTTGGAAACGTGCAACAGGATTCCCTTGCCTGAGCCTGGGATGTGTGCCACTATGCCCAGGTGCCACTTTGTCCTCCGTGCACGAAGAGGTGATTACTGAAAAAAGTAGCACTTTGCATATTTAAAAATAATTTAATTCAGACCAACTCAAGCAGAAGCTGGATGAGAGACACAGGACCGACAATGCCTTGGTTTCTCACCACTGTTCAAATGCTTTGCTCCTTTGTATACCGGTCTGGATTTGAAGGGGTTTGGGGGTGCTCCATGTCTTTCTATCGCTTTCTTTTTAACTAATACAAGACATGTTAGCTGTAGATCTTTTTTGACCGTCTAACGGAATTCCGCAGCGAGTCCCTCTGGACAGCCTTTCTCTAGTTGGAAGATTTCTCATTCCTGCCTCAGTCTTCTTACTAAAGGTCTATAGGTTGGGGACCCCTCCTCATTACTGCTTCAGTTTCCTGATTTGTTAGGGATCTGTGTAGGCTGTTGACCTCTTTTTGGTTTAAATTTGGTGGTTTGGGTGCATCTAGAAATTCATCCATTTCTTTAAGATTTTGTAACTTAATTGAGTATAGGTTTCTAAAGTATTCCCTTACGCTAGTCTGACTTTCTTTGGTGTCTGTGGCAATGTTTCCTTATTCATGGCTGATTCTGTTTTTTGGTTTTGTTTTTTTGATTAATTGGATCAACAGTCTATTGAGCTTATTTAGCTTTTTCAAGAACCAGCTCTTAGATCTGTTTATTCTTTGTGTTTTATTTGTATCTATTTCATTCATTTTGCTCAAATTTATTTTATTTCTTCCCATCTGCTAGACTTGGGTTTGATTTGTTCTTGTTTTTCCAGATTCTGGAGATGTATCAAGTCATCTATTTGTTTTTTTTCTAAGTGAACTATATGTGTGTGTGTGTGTGTGTGTGTGTGTGTGTGTGTGTGTATGCATTTCTGCCCAAGAACTTTGCTTACCCTGTTTCATCCTGGCTATAAACGGTGACAAAGCATACACTGTGTGCTAGTTTGTTGTTCAAATGTACTTTTTACTGCTTCCCCCTAGGAAACTGAATTAGGAGTCATGGAAACCAAGCCCAAGCTCTACTACTTTCAGGGCAGAGGCAGGATGGAGTCCATCCGCTGGCTGCTGGCTGCAGCGGGAGTGGAGGTTGGTTTCTGGTTGGGGATGGAACTTAAGGCTCAGCTCTTTCTTCCCTTTCTTTCCAGCTGTTTTCTTAGATAAGAGAAAAGCGGGGAGATTAGAGTCATGCGGTACAGGGGTAGAGGGAAGATGAAGGCCTGGGGTCGTCTGAAGCTCCTAGAGATGAACAGATCTTAGAGGAAGAATTGTACATCTAGCCCATTCTCTCCACGGGACTGGTTGGTTTTTCTGAGGCCATTTAACTCCTACCTGAGCACCTCACTGATGGAATGTTCATGGCTGCTTGCTGGAGCCCCAGCCCAGTTGTGCGATCTGTTAACTGGCTCTTCCCTTATCTCTAACCCCTGCCCCTGACTTTATAGAATTGGCCTAGAATTGTCTCTCTGTCTGCATACCGTGCCCTCTGGAGTAAGGGTTCATTGCTGGCTTTGTTTTCCACTTTCCCCTATAAGGACTCTTCCTTGCTCATCTGTCCCACACCATCTCAAGTTGTGAAGGACAAAACCACCCTCGCAAAGTTTTAGAAAACCCATCAGGAAATGACCACAGCCTCACTTGAGTGGGATCTTTGGATCTCTTTCTTTGAATATATCAGTCCCAAAGATAAACTGAATTTGATCTGGTAGGAAGGAAAAATTATAAAAACCAAATAGGAAGAAGGGGGGGGGGGAGGGAAAATCGGGCTGGAGAGATGGCTCAGTGGTTAAGAGCACTGGCTGCTCTTCCAGGGGTCCTGAGTTCAATTCCCAGCAACCACATGGTGGCTCACAACCATCTGTAATGAGATCTGGCACCCTCTTCTGACCTGCGGCATTCATGGAAGCAGAATGTTGTACACATAATAAATAAATAAATCTTTTTTAAAAAAAGAGGGAAACTCACTGGAGAACTTTGGGGCAAAGACAAGTGTTTGGAGTAAGGGAAGAGCTAGTCCAGGCAAAACAAAAGTAGGAAAATGGGCTTGGGGATCCTTGATGTCGGTAAACTCCAAAAGTCTTCTGGTCCCCTTCATCCCTTCAGGCTCATCCAACCAGAAACCCCCCAGCCACATGCATCCCAGGATAGCTATGAATGCAGCCAATACATTAGTAGATGACAACATCATGTCACTGTGTCAAAAGGCTGGACGATGGTTAATCTCTAAATACACGCCCTATCTTACTTTTAGGTGGGAGTTGACAGCTTTGCAGTTCCCTTTTAGATTTCATTCTGAAAGCTCTAGGCATTTCCAAAAGGTGTCAGAATCTCTGTCTCCCTGCTTCCCGTCTTAAAATTATAACCAAGTCTCTCTCTCCTTACTCTAGTTTGAAGAAGAATTTCTGGAGACAAGAGAACAATATGAGAAGTTGCAAAAGGGTGAGCTTTGATTTATTCAATGCTGTCTTATGGGAAAAAATAAAAACTTGTTTCTGGAAATATAGTCATCATATAGAGCACAGGTCTCGGGAGTGGCAGCTACTGGAAGGAACTGGCACCAACATTCCTACAAACGCTGCCTGTTGATTAATCCCCGTTTTCCTGATGCAAAGCTAATGTATCAGCTATCAGATCTCTGTAGCCTTCATACGTACCATGTATCTGACAGCACCGGCCTCAATTAATTAATAGTATAGGTTCCTGTCAACTGCTTTGGCGAGTTACTCTGTCTAGGGTCTGTAACCCACCTGGCAGTCAGTTATTCCAGGGTCACGGAGAGGTACTACCTGAAAGACATGGGCTGGTGAGAGGAAGGAGGCTAGGCAGATTTGTCGCAGCCTCCGTTTATTAGAGTCATGGTTGCAGCTTATATAGCCCCTGGATGAGGAGCTTGGGGGGCTGGGGCACGGGATCTTGCTGCATGGTCCACGTCGGTCATGTAGGCCAAGAGGTTATGATCGGTCAGGTCACGATTCCTCTGCCAGGAGTTCACAAGTTGACACACCTAGTTCTCTAGATAGTTGAGTGTGAGGCGGGTTCCGCCAACAGATAGCTCTCTATTAACAGTTAATTTGGGTGTGGGATAGGCTTTGTCAATAATACAGTTCTCAATACAATTGGGAAGTGGAGCCCTCTGCAAAACTCCTCAGGGCGGTGATCCCTATAATAATTTTGTGGGGGACATGGCTCCTGACAGGTTCCTTAGTGGCTCAGCACCTGACTCCCTTTAGCGAGGCTTAACCTTGTCTTGGTGGCTGGGGGCAGGGTAAGGAGGCTAGCCCCTATGTTTTGTGGTTCACACCTATTTTTTCTTTGTGTTTTTAATAGATTTATCAAATTATGACACACAGAATATACTTGAGACTGAACCATGCCCATTTTTTTTACTTTTAAATTTTATTCTCTGACAATTCCATTCATGTATATGAATTATTTTGATAACACCCCATGACCCTCTCCTATCCCTCCCATCCCTCCACTGAATGCTTTCTTCTTTCTGCCAGTCCCCTTCCTACTTTTATGTCTTTTTTTTTTACTCACTGAATTTAATTAGAATTGTTTGTATGAGCATGGTTCAGAGGTTGTTTACTAGAGCACGGGCGTTTTATAAATGGCCACACCACCAAAGACAATGACTCCCCCTCCTCCAGGATCCATTAACTATCAATAGCTCCTCAGGGAAGAATGGAGCCCTAACGCCCCTCCTCTATCCATAATGGAATATTGATGGGCTCAGTCTTAAACTAATCCCAGTAACCGTGGCTGCTGTGATTCCCGGATGCAATTGACCCAGAGGCACCATCTCACAGGATCCTTCCCCATCCTCTCTTGCATCCATTCTGGCCCCTCCTTCATGATGCTGCCTAAGCCTTGGAGAGGTTATTTTGCCTAGTGACTTCATAGGCATCTTAGTCTGTGTGTGTACACACTACAGTATCCATACAAGGACAAAATTACCTAATACACAAGTCTCAAAAGATTTTTCTGCTGGTGAGCATAATCTACAGTTATGTAAGCAGTCACCAATGAAAATTTGCTTTTGATTTACTTGGATTCCTGGCATTGTTATGTAGTTATTATCCCCTTCCAAAGTCCTGCTAAATAGATATTATTGTTAGAGATAGGATGCTGAAGCTCAGGTAAGTAGCTTGTTCTAGCTTGCATGGCTAGAATGCATGACTGCCTGTGATAAGCTCTTGTGGCTGTGTCCTTCCTGCTGTCATGCCCTACAGCAGCAAGCAATGTGCTTTTAATAGAACGCATATTCTCAGACCTCCGTCCCAGCTCAAAATATCTGAGGATGAGGCATTCTTGGCAAGCTTCATGCCCAAACACATTTACACAGCTTAAGGTTTGAGATCTTTTTATATACATGTAAGATTTACTCTGTATTTGTATAAACATATGTACAAATATGTTGTATAAAATATATGTATTTGTATAAAACAGTTTATAAATATGTATATATTAGAGTCAATACAGAAAAAAATCTTTAAAAAATTTTTTTTTATTTAACTTTATTTTATGTGCATTGGTGTGAAGGTGTCAGATCCCCTGGAACTGGATTTTTCAGACAGTTGTGAGCTGCCATGTGGGTACTGGGAATTGAATCCTGGGTCCTCGGGAAGAGCAGTCAGTGCTCTTAACTGCTGAGCCATCTCTCCAGCCCCAGAAAAATCTTTTTAAAATTGCTGTTGTTCAATACATACAAAAAGAGCATGAAGTAATCAAACAAAGCTCAGATTTGACATGAAATAAATGATTGTCGTTTCTTACTTACTGGGGCCTGTCATTATCATTTTAAGCAGAAACCTTTCTGGGGAGTCAGTTGGGCCATCCTGCAGATGAACTGCAACCATTGAAATAGTTGAAGATGAATAGCTTACCCTCTCTTTCACACCGCAGACGGGCGCCTACTTTTTGATCAAATCCCTTTGGTTGAAATTGATGGAATGCCGCTGACACAGTCTAGAGCCATCCTCAGCTACCTCGCTGCCAAGTACAACTTGTACGGGAAGGACCTGAAGGAGAGACTCAGGTACCTTAGTGCTCATCCCTCTACTAGATTTTTAAACCAAGCATCTGTGGTCTTAATACCAACGGAAACCTGATTTGATTGCATCTTTCAACCGGAACTGAAGGGGGAGAGTAAGGGAACAAAGGGGAGGTGCTGTTGCGAGAGGAGGCAGGGCTTGTGCAGAATTCTGAGCACATATCTACCCTCTCTTTGGATATAACCCATACTAGTCAGCTTATAGCGTTCTCATATTCATGCCTAGAAAACTATGATCTCAGAAATTGCCCTAGTGAGGTATTTTACCTGAAGGTGTGAATGAATGATTCAACCAACAAACCTTGAACATATTATTGATGATCTATTTTGCTATCTATTGTCGATTATAATAAAACAGTCCCACATAAGCTCAGAATGGAGTGTAATAAAGGTCTCTTGATTAGGGGTAGACTCACAGATCAGCAGTCCTCTGCATTTGTGGGGAACAGGAACCAAATCCAGCAGCCAAGGAGCCCGCACGCATTTTTACATCTGTATATGTAGTACATTTGACCATACCCAAAATGGGTCGGAATCTTAAAGGTTATTAGCTGAGGGAATTCCCACAGCACCCCCCCCTTTTATCTAAAATAAGAGTTCTAAGCCTAATACAAAACTGTACACAATAAAAACAAATATCAAATATAAAAATTAGAATTACAACCTGCATAAACAATATCAAGCAAGAAACATATGCTAAATGTTTCAATACTTATCCTATCCTAAGGAGTCTAAGTCTTGTCTTAGAAATAGCTTGGTTAAGTCATGAGAGGAAAGTAACTATGACTATCTAGTCTTCAACCCCATCAAAGACCTGAGAAGGGAAATACTATTACTTGAGTAAACAAGAAGTGCAATCAAGCAACTTCCAAAAGGTGCAATAAACAACAGAGACAACTGGCTACCTGGGCAATCACCCAAAGTCTCATTTGCAATGTTGGAGCTACCAACTTTGGCTAAGGCCTAGAGTAACTGACAGACTATTTTCAGAGGCAGGAAAATTTTAAAACCATCTTACTCTGTCTCGGCAATGTTTGGCAGTTTTTTTCTTGTATCCTGCTTGTCCAGTTTGGATACTGTGCATTTTGTCAGTGGTCGAGGCATCAGCAGTTCCTCGCCCAACGGCTGGTTTTGCCAAGAAGAAAACAAGCTCCAAGTGGAGTGTCTTCAGTGCCCATCATTCTCTTGGGAATACGTCGGATCTGCCAGGAGCAATGGTGTCTCTCATCAACAGAACCTTAAGTTATTTAAATGCCATATTCTACAGTTCTTTGAAGTGGTTGAAAATTATTTATCTATGCAGAATAGAATCTCTATGTATCTAAAGAATCCGATTAGTCTAACTATAAGTATATAACAAACATGGGTGACTATTGACCTATAATCTTAATACCTATTTAGCTTAAAGACTAAGGCTTTATACTAGAATATTAGATAATCTTTAGACAACTGTGCAGCAAATAAAGACAAGGACCTCAAAATATAAATAGTGTATAACTATCTTGATCAGAGGTAGAAATGTATAGTACAATATGATATATGTATAACCTAAAATTGTATCAATATGCAAAATATCTTAAGCCAAGATAGAAACATGCATGCATACAATATGACAAAATAACTTTGCATAGGTTTACAAATATTATAAACAAAATAGAAGCATATTCAATATAACATATAATTTGAATTTGTAGCAATACATAAGAATTTATAGCAATGTAGATTGTCTCTAAATAGTAGCTCACAAGTATTCACTTATTATTATGAATAAGCTCACACTAATCTACCTATTATCCCATTCAATTCCTTTTTTTAAAAGATACCCCTTACATAATTTCTACCTCAACCCTAACCCTATACCACTTATAATTAACCCCTAATAGATGTACCTAACCCTGAGGACATACTTTGTTGGGAGAGGGATATCATCTTCTAGAATTACTTTCAGCTGTCATGAGGGTGATGTTATTTCTATGGGATCCTGTAAAAACTAAAATGATGGTTAACTTCTTATTTGAAGTTCTGGCAAGAATGTTGTAAGAATGTGCACCATTTCAGGTAGCCAAGTTAGAATCATCTTGAGCAGCTGATACCCAAAACTGACCTTAAAGTACCACTATCAGCATCATGATGTCATATCAACCAGGTGGAATCATTGTTGTGGGGCCCCATCTTCTTCCTGGAAACTTCAAAGATTACTTCAGGAGAATTTATTGTTCATTGTGGAAAACTTAAACATTATTCATATAGACATTTATTTATTTATTTATTTAAAGATTTTATTTATTTATTATGTATACAGTGTTCTGTCTGTATACTTGTTGGCCAGAAGAGGGCACCAGATCTCATTACAGATGGCTGTGAGCCACCATGTAGTTGCTGGGAATTGAACTCAGGACCTCTGAAAGAGCAGTCAGTGCTCTTAACCTCTGAGCCATCTCTCCAGCCCTAGACATATATTTAATGAAAAGTACAATAGAGTCAAAATGTATGGGGAGAAATAATTTTTTCCTAAATTCTTTTTTTTTTTTTCTGTCCTATACCAGATAGTTCTTGATATGAGACAGAAACTCTGATTTTTTTTAACAACATGCTTGGATTTAGAGAAGACTAGACACTGTCCAATTCCAAAGTCACCTTTGATTTTTAAGTGATTTATGTTTTTATTGTACTAAGATATATATATATATATATATATATATATATATATATATATATATATATATATATAATAAAATTTTGCCCTGTAGAGGATATGGTACCATAAGTCAGATTCCTCTATGGTTGGTGATTCTTTCTGGATAGCTGTCTTTTCTTCTTTAGGCGTCTAGATGTCCAAGTTCTCTCAACTTTTTGAAGATGAGTATTTTTCTGCAAAGACAAGATCAGAACCAACCCTTATGAGGTTTCTTTACCATCTGTAAGACTGTCACCTCTGTGGATGAGCTGTCATTTCTCTTTCTCAAGAGGTCTCTCTTTTTCAAACAAAATTTTTATTAATTTTGATGGTATCCATAGCCTCTCTTCTCCTGTGGAAACAAGAGCAGAACCCCTTCCCCAACATAGCACATCTCCTGGTTTCCATTATGAGGCCAACACATCCTTGAAATGCACTGGATGATTTAATTCAGTTCTTTCTATTACCCAATGTCTCTCTGCTGATTGTTCCCTTCTCATTAGCATTAAGAAACTTCAAGGTTAATAAAGCATTATGCAATCTATTTCTGGGGATATTTTCTATCCCTTTCTGTTTGTTTAATGTATCCTTTATAGTTCAATTTGATCTTTCTATGATTGCCTGACCCCTAGGATTGTTTGGTATAGCTATAATATGCTTTATATTATAATAAGCAAAAAACTGTTTCATTTTCTTAGAGACATATGCAGAACCATTATCTGTCTTTATTTGTGCAGGTATACCCATGATGGCTCTAACTTCTAATAAATGTGTGATTATTGAATCAGCCTTTTCTGAGCTCAAGATAGCTGCCCATTGAAAACCTGAATAGGTGTCAATGGTGTGATGTACGTATTTTAATTTTCCAAATTTTGCAAAGTGAAACTGCGAGATTTCATTCCTTTGAGTACCCTTTGGGTTATTCCCTGCAGTTATCAGTATTTTGTTACAGAAAGAGCAAGTAGGACATTTTATTATAATCTTCTTAGTTTGTTGCCGCGTAATAGACAACTCTTTCTTTAAACCTTTGCTATTGACATGATTTTTTTATGAAATTCTGAGGTCTTCAGCACAGTTCCAATCAATAATCAATCAATTTTTGCATTACCTTGAGCTAGAGGACTTGGCAGACCCGTATGGGATCAGATTTGTGTTATGTATTTGGGACAAAGCTTATTCCTGATTATATCTTGAACCTGAATGAATAATGAAGTCAATTCTGTATCATTTGATATAAATTAGGTGGTTTTAATATGCAAAACAACTCTTTTTGTATATTGTGAATCAGGAACTATATTTAGTTTCTTTAAAATTCCTTAGTACCATGAGACTAGCATAGAATTCTGACTTTTGGACAGAATTATAAGGGCTTTATTCTACCTTACTTAAATCTTTTGATTTGTAACCTGCCTTTCCTGATTTATTTGCATTAGTATAGAATGTATGGGTTATGGTTATTGGTGTGTCACATACAATGTGGGGAAGAATACAAGTAGTTCTCTTTATAAGGTTAAGTCTATCACTTTTGGGATAATTGCTATTAATCACTTCTAAAAAATTAGCACAAGCTCTTTGCAGGGTTTGTCTTCTTCCCATAATTTTTTAATTTCATTAGTAAAAGGTACTATAATCTGCTGGATCTAGTCCAGCTAATTGATGAAGTCTCAATTTTCCTTTTATAATTAATTCAAAGACCTTTTCCACATAAATTTTTAATTTTTACTTGTTTATGTGGTAAAAAGATCCATTATAAGATAATATTTTCCCTCTGCATTAAAATTTCTATAGGGTAAATTCTGGTGGTCTATATGACTAGAATGCAGTTAAGATTCAGATTCACCAAATCTACATGTGCCTTCTGTAATTTCTCTTCAATCAAAGTTAATTCTTTCTCAGCTCCACTTGCTAATTCCCTGGGACTATTTAAGTCTTTCTCACCATCTAAGGTTTTGTTTAAATGAATTATTAGATTGGGTGTTATCCCAACAGTGGGTCATAGATTGGAAATGTCTCCTAGCAATCTTTGAAAGTTATTAAGAGTTTACAATGGGTATTTCCTAATTTGTGCTTTTTGTGTTCTAATTTTCTGTAAACCTATTTTATAACCTAGGTAACTGATAGAATCTCCTCTTTGTATTTTTTCAAGAGAAATTTGTAATCCCCATTTAAGCAATTCTTTCTTTACTTCTTCAGACATTCTTTCTAAAGTATATACATTTGAATCAGATAGCAAAATGTCATCCATGTAATGATAAATTATAGATTTAGGCAATTGTTTATGTATTATTTCCAATGGCTGACTGGGTGGTGCTACTGAACATTCTACTGTATCACCTGGCTAGATTTTGTTCTGGAAATCATTCCTGAGAGTGGAAGATTTTTGGGAGAATCAAACACCACTTGCTAACACTATGTATCCTGTCCAGTGTTGCACTGGGAAGCCTACTCTTGAAGGCTCCTTTCCAATGGGAGTCTATGGTGTTCTTTCAGGATTGACATGTATACTGATGGCACCCTGGACCTGATGATAATGATCGCCCAGGCTGCATTTAAACCCCCGAAGGAAAAAGAGGAGAGCTATGCTTTAATAGTGAAGAGAGCTAAAACTCGTTACTTCCCTGTCTTTGAAAAGGTAAGCTTGTATTCTTCCTAATATGCAGAATATTTAAGAATGAGTGTTCAAAAAGGTAAGTGAAATACGGGTACCAGTGGGTAGAGACACCTGCTGTCAGGACTAAAAACTTGAATTCAATCTTGGAAGCTCAGATGGTGGAAGGAGAGAACCAACTCCTGTAAATTGTCCTCTGGCCTCCTTATGCCATGGCAAACATATCCCCCCCCCCATATAAAGTCACACAAAATAAAACACATATATTAAAGGACTGACTGTGTGAGAGATTTCCTGCTGTGGGGTCTCTGGTGGTTTGAATGAGATACCTTCCATAGGCTTGTATATTTTGAATACTTAGTCCCCTATTTATAAAACTATCTGGGAAGAATTAGGCAGTGTGGTCTTATTGGGGGGAGGTATGTCACTGGGGGCAGGCTTTGAGGTTTCAAAGCCCACACCATTTCTAGTGAGTTCTCTCTGCCTCATGCTTGTGTCTCAAGATGTAAGGTGTCATCTACTGTTCCAGCACCATGCCAGCTTACCTGCTGCTATGATCTCTGCCGCGATTATCATAGATGCTAATCCTCTGAAACTGTGAGCCCCAAATAAACTCTTCCATCAGAGGCTGATTTAGTCATGGTGTCTTTTCATAGCAATAAAAAAGTAACTAAGACAGGGTCAAAACTTAAAAGAAAATATTTACTTTTTTTATTTTATGTGAATGGTTGTTTTGCCTGCAAGTATGCCATGAACTTCATGAATGCCTGGTATGTGTGAAGGCCAGAAGAGGGCATCTGATCCCCTGGAATTGATTACAGGTGGTTGTGGGTTTGGGCATTGAACCCAGGTCTTTGGAAGAGCAAACAATGTTCTTAACCACTGAGTCATCTTTCTAGTCCCTAGGGTCAAACTTTAATAATATGGGTTCCAAAATTATAGAACCTCTAATGAAACAGTTTCTGTTCTGTTTTTAAAGAATCAATAAGCTGCTAGCCCAAGTTATCAACCACCTAGAATTCACCTTGAATCCGGTACTGGAAGCTAACTGCCTGAATAAAGAAGACAAAAGCTTTTAAATTGGAAACTTTTGTGCAGCATTCAGTGGGAAATGATAATGAAACTGTTTTCACAACACATCTTGAAAGACTGCAAGTCTCTAGGGGCAGTGTGTGGAATGGTGAGGAAGACCTGTTAGGGCAGGGCCCACACCTAAAGGTTTTGTAGGATACTGTGTAAACTGAGACGCAGAGTTCTGTCAGTCCTTCAGTGATCTAGATGAGTCTCTTTGATCCAGGGACAAGGCCATGAAGCACTTTCATTTAAAATGTCACACAGTTTAGTCTGCTTATGCTGTAGATTGTAAACCAGGGAATCTACCCAATACTTCTCAAAACATTTAAAAATGACTCATTTGTTCAAATCTGGATCAAACTTAACTTTACAATCCTAATTAGAAGACTTAAGCTTCCTTTTTCTCTGTTAGCTACCCCTTTCTTGTCTCCCCTCATTTTCTTTTTTTTTTTTTTTTTTTTTTTTTTTTTTTTGGTTTTTCGAGACAGGGTTTCTCTGTAGCTTTGGAGCCTGTCCTGGAACTCCCTTTGTAGACCAGGCTGGCCTCGAACTCACAGAGATCCACCTGCCTCTGCCTCCCAAGTGCTGGGATTAAAGGCGTGCGCCACCACCGCCCAGCCTCCCCTCATTTTCTAT
The DNA here is from genome assembly GCF_950005125.1 of Chionomys nivalis. Lineage (NCBI taxonomy): Eukaryota > Metazoa > Chordata > Mammalia > Rodentia > Cricetidae > Chionomys > Chionomys nivalis. The sequence goes on from NC_080089.1 coordinate 77,146,426, forward strand.
TGCATTTTTATGTGATTTCATGATTTTTAGTCAACGCAATCTATTCCTCTATTCCTAAATGTCCTGGAATATGGAATTATAATCTTGATTGGACTCAGGTCTAATTATTTGGCCCCCAGCATACTTCATAGATGGCATTGTGTAAATCATCAAGGAGCACAAGTTGTCTGATGGTTGTTCTTTGTACAATAGACAATGCCAGCATATGCTGATTTATTAGTAGGTGTGAAATATTGACCTCCTCTATCTATCTATCTATCTATCTATCTATCTATCATCTATCTATCATCTATCTAACTAGCTGAGACAGGTTCCATGTACTCTAGCCTAGCCTCATATTTAACTATGTAGTCCAAGTTGGTTATGGCCTTAGTCCTTCTGTCTCCTCCTACGTATGTGACTGCAGGTGTGTTTCACCATGCCCAGCTCTCTTCACTCATTAAAGAGACTATTCTCTACACAAAGATACTCCCAAACCAAGTGCAATAGGGCACTCCTGTATTCTCAGAACTTTGGAGATCAGGCAGAGGAGAATGTGGAGTTCAAGATCAGCCTGAGCTACATAGCTAGACAGAGACAGAGAGAACACGAATCTCTCTCCTACATGACATACTTAGTTACTCTGGAGTGTGGTTTCTATAAAAGATGAAGATACATGCTTTCTTTTTATTTAATACTTAAAAATAATTACTTAGCGTATTCAAATAGGAACAATTAGGGTGCTATTTGTATTATTATGGTTTTATCTTATAAGTAGCTTGATGCTATTTTCTATCATAGATTTTAGCATGTTTGTCTTCCATTGCTGTGAAGAGACACCATGACCATGGCAACTCTTATATAAGAAAACATTTAACTGGGGCTGTTTACAGTTTACAGTTTCAGAGGTTTAGTCCCCATCATGGTAGGGAACATAGTGGCATGCAAGCAGATGTGGTGCTGGAGAAATAGCTGAGAGTTCTACATCTGGATCCACAGGCAGTAGGAGGAGCTTGGAATGAGCTTTTGAGACCTCAAAGCCCAAACTCAGTGACCTACTTCTTCCAACAAGGCTACCCCCCCTAATCCTTTCAAAGAGTGCTACTCCCTGGTGACCAAGTATTCAAATCTACAAATTAATGGGGGGTGGGGAGGTCATTCTCATTCAAACCACCACAATGTTTATTGTGCTTAGTTTATTTGGAGATCTTAATCAGAAACATAGGCTATAAACAGAAACTATAACTATTCCCCATCACCAAAAGATAAGTGTAAGAATTGGTTTCATGTATTTCTGCCCAGTTTTTCAATATAAATAGAGATGTTTTCTTTTCAAATATAGATAATTGTGGTTTGTTGAAGTTTCTTGCCCCCCCTGTTCGATCATTTAGATGATTTTCCAAAGCAGAATTTCTATGGAGCTATTACTTGGCATTTACAAATGTCAGTCCTGTTACTTACTTGCTTAAGACCTTTTTTTTTTCAGATCTAAAAGAAATTTATTCTGCCTGCCTGCATGTCTCTGTATCATGTGTGTATCTGATACCAATAGAGGCCAGAAGAGGGCGCCAGATGCCCTGGAACTGGAGATACAGAGGCGCATGTGCTGTTAATCACTGAGTCACTTATCCAGACCCCTTCCCGAGTTCATATATGTATGTCTCCCTCTTTGTGGAGTTAACCATAGTTTACATATTTGCTACTTAAAGCTGACTCTGGTATCTTTTTATATCTGCTTTCCACTGGGTACTGAAAAATTAGCTTTTTTTGGGGGGGGGTTCTGATTCCATTGGTGACTTATTTTGATTTGTGTCCCAACAGCTGGGTCCCCAATAATCCTAGCTCCCATGTGTCCCTATACTGGCGGGTACCGTTTTCTTTCACTCCCTCCATGCTTTCCAGAAAGTGCCAGTGCTTCACCACATAGACCTTGATAGTCACTGACTCATTCCCAAAAGATTCCATCATTTCCTGGTACGAGCAAGAGAGTTGACTTCATCCGTTCTTGCTAGCTCTGGAGATCATCAAACAAAGACTCTTCAGTGAGCCTCAGAGTACAGCATTCAGACGGGCAAATCATTATTACTTCCATTAAAGTATGTCTTTCTTTTCTGTAGATTTTGAAAGATCACGGGGAGGATTTTCTTGTTGGCAACCGGTTCAGTTGGGCAGACATACAGCTGTTAGAAGCCATTTTGATGGTGGAGGAACTCAGCGCTTCCATTCTGTCCGACTTCCCTCTGCTGCAGGTAGGATGCGTGTCTGTGCAGATGTGCCTCCAAGCCAGACTTAAAACTTGAAGAGAAACCATCTCAAAGGGCATCGTTTTATTCACTCCGGTTATTCCGTCGCACTGACACTGTGGGATCTGTTAGGGAATGGCACTTTATATGATGGGAAAATGGGTGTTTGAGGTTCTGATATGAACGTTTAAACTGCTGGGGCACACAGCTCAGAGGCAGAGCACGCGCTGCACACGTATGAGGTCCTGGATTCAGTCCCTGGTAGTTCCAAGACAAATAATGAATACTCAGGATTGTCTTTTCTTCTTCTTTTTCAGCACTCTTAACATTTTTTACTCGCGACAAGAGTCTTTGTCCTTTCCCCCTGGCTCCTCTCAGATGATGGTGTCCACTTTTAGTGGTCCTGATGCTGGGTTATCTCTTGGTCACATTGCCTCAGTTTCCACAAAGAATCCCACTGCTGCCACACTTATTTGGCCCCTGCTCTAGCTCTTCACATTTTTCTCAGAGAGAACCATTAGGTTGTGTCTATTAAGAACAATGTTTTAATTAGTTTCTTACCGGGTATACAGACCACATTTAAGGGTAGACTCCATGCCCAGCAGTAGACGGCCAACACCAAATGAACTCAATGAAATTTTTGGAGGTTTTTCTTTTTAACCTTACTAGTCTTTTGCTTGTATATTATGGTTTCTGATTTTGAGATTTTTTTTATGGGTTTTGTATGTATGTATGTATGTGTGCATGTATATGCATTTCTCCTGTTCTTTCTTAGTTTTTTTTTAACTTTTTATTGTTGTTTATTTGTCTTTTATTTGCCTTTCATTTTCTTGGAGCAGGAGAGGCTGGAGAAATAGTTCAGAGGTTCAGAGGTCTTGATTCAATTTCCATTTTTTTTTAAACTCATGGTGGCTCACAATCATCTGTAATTAGATCTGGTGCCTTCTTCTGGAGTGTAGGCATACATGCAGGCAGAACACTGTATACATAATAAATAAATCTGAAAAAAAGAGAGAGAAGGCTTGGAATGGATGGGTGAGAAGAATCTGGGAGGAAGGAGGTAGGAAGGGAAAACCATAATCTGAATATATTGTATGAAAATAACTATTTTCAATAAAATATTTAAAAATGAATTAGTTGTCATTTTAATGTAAAGAATTTTAGGTACTCTGAATTATAAATAAAAATGTGTATTTAAAAAAAAGAACAGCACTGGGCAGTGGTGGTGCACTGGAAGGCAGAGGCAGGTGGATCTCTGTGAGTGTGAGGCCAGCCTGGTCTACAGAGTGAGTTCTAGGACAGGCTCCAAAACTACAGAGAAACCCTGTCTTGAAAAACCAAATATAAAAACAAACAAAGAAAACCCCAGCATTCCTTCCTTCTTATTACAAAAGAAAAGGTGTGTTTGTGCTTCTACAGTATCTAAAGCAAAAGATGAACAGGAAAAAATATAATTCTATAGACAGGAAACTTCTTTACCTATCGCTTTGTATTTCCCTAAAATAGGATTATCATAAACATTGGATTTGTGGTGTTTTTAATGTTCTTTTCAATAATCATGAATATATCTGTATGTCAACAAATATTCTTCTGTGGCATAATGTTTATTTTCATTGAGCAATAGAACAATATAAAAAAACCCAGCAAAGGCATATAAGAAAGGTACAAGTTGAGAAATTCCCATCTCGGTAATGACCTCATCTTCCTGTCCCCATTGTCCTTTGACTGTTTCTTGTGTGTTCTCTCAGTGTTCCTATTTATAAGACATAAGCAAATATACAAAAGTATTCTTGTCCTAGCTATAATTTTCTTACACAAAACTGTTGCTTCATTTTAAATTTAATTTTATATGCATGTATGTCTGTATACACATGTGTGTAGATGTCCTCAGACACCAGAAGAGGGTGGTAGGTCACCTACAAATGGAATTACAGATGGCTGTGAGCTCCCACATGGGTACTGAAAATCAAACCCAGGTCCTGTGGAAGAGCAATTGGTGCTCTTAACCACTGAGTCAACTCTCCACTTCCTTTGTTTTTACAAAAAAAAAAAATGCTTTCTAGATATTTTTCTCCATCTACCAATATAGAGAACTCTTTTTTCCTTTCATATGTTATATTTAGAGTTCCTGGCCTAAATTTCCTTTAAGAATTGTATGCACATATGCATGCACTCACATGCAGACACATGAATCCCCCTGCACGCACACTACTGGCACGAAATCTATCATTTTGTATGTTCCAAAAGATAGGATTACACTAAATACTCTTCTGTGGCCTGTTTATATATAGCTTCACAGTAATCATGAAATGTTTTCATGTATGCATTTTTATATGTGTAGCCATTTCCCTTTCTTACTTATTTTGTTGCTCTAAAGGCTCTTTTATGAAACTTTTGATAATTCCTTTCATGTGTATACTACTTTCTGATTGCTCTCATCCCTCCTCTACCCTCATCAACCTTCCCCACAAATCCCTTTGTTTTGCTTTGTGACCACTGAGTTTAACCAGATCATCCCATGAATATGGGTGTGGAACAGTCCGCTGGTTGCATGGTGAGCTCAGCAGTGACTACATAGCTGAAGACAATGGGGTCCCCTTCCCAAGTATCTCTCAGTCCTCCACCATTCAGGACTGACTGTTGACAGGGACAATCTCCCACCCCTTTATTAATAATAGGTTCTCACTGTGTAGCCCTGGTTGACCTGGAGCTCATTATAAAGGCCAGGCTGACCTTGAACTCACAGGCTTCCTGAGTGCTTGGATTAAGGGTATGTGCTATCACACCTGGATCACCTGCCTTTTCATTTTTTTTAAATATCTTTTTTTAAAAAAAAAATGTGTGTGGGTGTTTACCTGTATGTAAATCTATGTGCCATGTGCACACAGTGCCCAAAAGAAACCAGAAGAATATATTGGATTCCATAGCCAGGCGGTGGTGGCGCACACCTTTAATTCCAGCACTCAGGAGGCAGAGGCAGCCAGATCTCTGAATTTGAGGCCAGCCTGGTCTACAAGAGCTAGTTCCAGGACAGGCTCCAAAACTACAGAGAAAAAAACAAAAACAAAACAACAACAAAAAAAGAGAGAATATATATATATTTTCTATGGGAAAACTGATTTCTTAATGGTTGTGACAGCTATTGAGCTCCTGACTCCACTGCTTCCTGTTTTAGGCATTTAAGACAAGAATCAGCAACATTCCTACAATTCAGAAGTTTCTGCAACCTGGGAGTCAGAGGAAGCCACCTCCAGATGGCCACTATGTTGAGGTGGTCAGGACCGTTCTGAAGTTCTAGTGGCAGCAGGCCTTTAGGTGGCCACAGCGAGTATCCAATTGCAGCGTCACCGTAGGCCAGCTACAGAGCATTCCAAAGCAAGGTCTAGATCCCAGGAGGCTTCGAGAAGGAAAACCCCTCTGCTATCAGCAACTCATGCCAATTAAATACGGTGAGCAGGGCTGGAGAGATGGCTCAGCAGTTAAGAGCATTGCCTGCTCTTCCAAAGGTCCTGAGTTCAATTCCCAGCAACCACATGGTGGCTCACAACCATCTGTAATGAGGTCTGGTGCCCTCTTCTGCCATATACACAGACAGAATATTGTATACATAATAAATAAATATTTTAAATAAATAAATACGGTGAACAACTGTTCTGTTTGGTTTGGTGTTTGTTTTAAGCTTGTTGGTTGTGGATGACAGTCTCAGAGCGTCATGAAACCAGAGGTCCTTATGAAGAAGTGATCGGCAGACAGACATACTCAGGACACTGGAATACGTGAGGCATGATTGGTGTCTGTAAGAAGAGCAGGATGGTGACCGAGGAAGGGAGACTGCAGACATGGGAGCAGAGGATCACTTCCATACCTACACTGGTTTCTGGGAACTAGGGATTGGAAATAGGGCAATCAATACTGGAATAGCAGTGCTGTCTAGTAAGCCCTGTGCATTAGTCAGAGCAAAAAAGATATCTGGGATAGTTTTGAAACCCTTTTAAGGAAAGAACCTTGGACATCAGGCAGCCCTCAACCAGAGTCACTGAAACTCAGGTTTTGCTTTGTCGAGACAATTCCAGAGACCAGTGGGATCAACCCAAAGCCAATGCAATACTTCCTTATTCAAACTGAATGAAAGCTTCCTCGGCTTTGATGTACCTTCTTTAGCTATTGGGAAATATTCTGTTCCCAAGTCATACACTGCAGCTGGACCCCATGCAGGGCACATTGAATGGGACTAGAGGAGCTGGTGATATCCCCAGAGCAGCTGTGATTTCTGGTGGGCTCTTTGGTCTGGAGAGATTTTCTGCCAGTGGTTTGGGAAAATGTGACTACCAACTCCAAACTTCTAAGACAGCCAGTCTATTCTTTAAAATTACATTTATGTGTGTGTGTGTGTGTGTGTGTGTGTGAGAGAGAGAGAGAGAGAGAGAGAGAGAGAACATGCATATAACACAGAGTTACATGTGGAGGTCAAAAACAACCTTTGGGAGTCACCCTGAGGAATAGGGATTGAACTCTGGTGGTCAGGCTTGTCCAAGGACTTCCACCTGCCGAGTGATCCTACCAGCCCCTCTCCTGTCATTTTCTGATGCCTATCATGCCTTGTAACTTAATGATTTCCTTCCATTCCTTTGGGGCCACCACCGAGCATAACTGCATGAATATCACACCCTGCTCCACTCATTCCTCATCCTTTCTTCCGCTGATGAGCTGATCAATATGACAGCCAGGCCCTCTGCAGTCAAATGCTCTACGACTGAGCTATACCCCCCAGCGAGGCCCCTCTGCAGACCCCACCCCAGGACACGTGAACATGAGCCCTACCCCCAGAGTGGTTTTCTGTAGTCATCAGCTTTGCGTAACTGTAACGTGTACCCAAAGCAGTTAATTTACTAAATTCATATTCCTTTCCTCATCTTGTCAAATACTATACTTCCGACTGTCCGTAAGCCGGGGACCACCTGAGCTTCTTCATTCTTCCTCTGTGGTTATTTTGGGCTCCACTGCCTATGTGTTGGGTGGAGCCTCATCCAAACCTGCAGAAGTTATGGATTTCTGAGGAAAAGCGAATCTCAGAAAAGTCAACAGCATGAGGGAGCCTTTGAGGCTCTACTTCCCCTTCTCCATAGTTAGGGTCTGAGTTTTGGATAAAGAGTAGGGTACTGAGCCTGCATGACCGCAGGAACAGAGGTTTGGAATTCAGAACACCCTCAGTCATGCTCGAAAGGCACTGGGGCAGCAATTCTGCTATCACCACTGGTCCCTGTCTTGGCTAGGCTTTCTATTGCTTCGGTGAAACACCACGGGCAAAGGCTGGGGAGGAAAGGGTTTCTTGGGCTTATGATTCCACATTGCTATTCATCACGGAAGGAAGCCAGGACAGGACTCTCAAACATGGCCGAAAGCCGGAGGCAGGAGCTGATTCAGAGGCCACAGAGAAGTGCTGCTTACTGGCTTGCTCCTTATGGCTTGCTCAGCCTGTTCCTTTGAACCCAGGACCAACAGCTCAGGGATGGAGCCACCAACAATAGGCTAGGTCCTCCCTAATCAATTGTTAATTAAGAAAATGCCCTACAGCTAGATCTTATGGAAGAATTTTCTTTTTTTTAAAGACTCACTTTTAAGGGTTATATGTTTATTTTTTTTATCACACATACAATGTTCTGTCTGCACATATGCCTGCAAAACAGAAGAGGGCACAGATCTCATTACAGATGATTGTGAGCCACCATGTGGTTGCTGGAAATTGAACTCAAGAGACCTCTCTAGAGGAGTCAGTGCTCTTAACCCCTCCAGGCTTGGAGACATTTTCTTAACTGAGGCTCCTTCCTCTCCAAAGACTCCAGCTTGTGTCAAGTTTACATAAACCAGGCAGCACAGGCCCTCAAATGAATAGATCCAGATAACCTGGGTCAGATGTAAAATTCTGGTCTCCTCTTCCTGCGATATATTGAATGTCTGGTAGATAAGAATTGCACACAGAGTGCCATCCTAAGTGGGCTGTATCCAGAGGATCTGCCTAGAATTAGGCAAAGAAATCCAACCCCTGTTTTTCCCTCTGCTTTCAGTAATCCACACACTATCTGAGATAGCTGGGGATACTATTTCCTGGGCTCTTATGGTACGAGGCTCCCCAGTCAGGTCTGGCCACTTCCACAGGGACCAGGGATGAATGGGGTAGAGAAACCTGAGTATTTATAAAGGGACCACACCCTCTGTGTGGCCTTCCAAGGCTTTCTCCAGTACAGCTTATCTCATGCTGATAAACTGCTTTCTCTCCACGCCAAGGCCAGGCTAGGGCCTGCAGCAAGTGTAAAGAGTGTCAGGGTAATTGCCTTGGTCTTTTTCTCTTACGGCTTACGACAAGTGACTATCCAGTGACAGGGAGGTTTGGAAGGATGTACAATGGGACTCCTACGTGGCAACCATTCCGATGTCGTGAGTGCCATGAAACTTACCTTGGGAACCTCCCATTTGAAATGATATCCAGCTGGAAGCCTCATTGAAAACCCCCTCAATTTCTTTCCCCAAATACCCATGGAAGTAATTGAGATACATGGGGGCCACCATGAATCTCAATGGAAAATAAAACTATCAATGAAATAGTAGGTTAAAAAAGAGTTCACAGTTAAAGGAAGAGTTGCATGAAGCTAAAACAAAACTATTTCAGTTGGAAGTTTACCAGGTAATTATGTAAGTCTCTCTTGCTGGTGCTGGCACCGGAACAAGGAAGGACCTTGTGTGTACTTGGGCAAGTGTTCTACAACTGATCTAAGCACACGGCACCACAAGCATCATTTTTTTTTTATCATTAGTCATTTCAAAAAATATTTTGTTCATTTTGAAAGACTTAGACATTTCACTCTCCCCACCCTCAAAAAATGGGACATTTTCGTTTCAACCACGGGTCCAAAGTAGAGGCTGGTAGAGGTCAGTACAGATCAGAGCCTTCTCAACCACATTCATACACAGTGAAAACTCCATGGGAACAATATGAAGAAGAGTCACACACGATACATTTTCTGTTCTCATTCCAACAAGTGACGTAGGAATGGTGTGCTTCCTACCATGAATAAACAGGGCCAGGGCAGGGAGGCCATTAGCGAACTGGGCCTTGCTCTTAACTTTGCCATCTCCCTAGTGCCTTGTCCGTGTGTTGTTGGATGTATGGCCTTCCACTGGAGAGTGGTTGTCTTAATTTCCTATTGCTGTCATAAAACACCATGACCAAGGCAACTTATAAAGAAGGTGTTTAATTTGGGGCTCCCAGCTTCAGAGGGTTAGAGTTCACGGTGGGGAATGTGGTAGCAGGCAAGCAGGTAGGACTGGGGCAGTAGCTGGCGGCTCACTTCTTGAGACCCAACACCAAGGCAGAGAAAGAGATAGTGGAAATGGCATGAAGTTTTTGAAACCTTGAGCTCGACTCTCAGTGACACACCTCCTACAACAAGATGACACTTCCTAATCCTCCCCTCCCCCCCCCCCCCAAACAGTTTCACTAACTAGACACTAAGTAGTCAAACATGAGCCTATGAGGGTCATTCTCATTCAAATCAACAGAGTGGTCAACTTGCCAGGGGTTACACTTTTGGAGATAGTTGATTCTCCCTCTCCCGGTAGCTGTTAATAGCCAGTAGCGACTCAGTTAGGTGTGCGACTTTGCACCCACCTCACGTCTCCATGCTGGGATTCTGATGGGGCTTGAGTTTGTGCAGGGTCTGTGCATGCTGCTACAACCATTGTGAGTTCATATGTACAACTACCCTGCTGTGTCCCAGAAACACTGTTTCCTTCTAATCATCCACTGCCTCTCGCTGTTACAGCCCCTCACTTCTGCACTGACCCCTGAGCTTTGTGTGTGCGGTTTAGCGAGCGTCTGTGGTGGCGGGGGGTACAAGATAGAGGTTCCATTTAGGCCCGAGCACTCTGTGGCCTCTTATTCTTTGCGCCTTCACTAGTTGTAGGTCAATGCATTAATCACTGCCAACCGCAAATGGAATCTCCTCCAATGAGGGTTGAGAGATGAATCTAAGGGTTTAAGTCATCAGGAATCAGTTTATTACTATGTCTATTTAGCAGCATCAGAACAGTGGGTTTCCCCTTAGGGCCTAAGTCCTTTCTAACCCCCAGTTCTTGGCCCGGTAATGGTGCCAGGTATGGGTTTCATCTTGTGGAACGGGACTTAAATCCGATCACACACTAGGTTGATTACTCCCACGGTGCTCTCCCACTATTGCATCAGTGACTTGTCTTGCCAGACGAGTCATTGCTGAGATTTTGGGAGTGAATGGAGGTCAAAAGCACTTATGGAACACCTTTCTGAAATCCCAACAAGAAGAGCATGTAGCATATAGCAAGCTTACGGGCTTCTAAAAATGTTTTCACATCAGATTACCAAATAAATTTGAGAACAATCTATTGAAAGGGAGTTTCAGGCAAATGGCTAATAAGACAGGAGAAATGTGATTATTAAATGTAAAATTTTCAAGAAGAAAATGTACTTGGTTTATTAACCCAGCATCATAGGCGCATTCTTTTGTGTGGTGGTTCAGATTGTCAGTTTGACAGGGTCAAGTGACAAGCCTCTGGAATTATGCTAATTAATTAATTCCTCGGGATAAATATGGAACAGTATTTAGACAACAGCACACAGAATGGATAGGGCTCCAGACCAGGGTAGAGGAGCCCTGACTTTAAACCAGGAGGAGGAACCCGATACCTGGTCAAGTTTCCTTTTTTTCCTCTGAACTTCAGTGCCCTCATCTACTAAGGAGACTGTTAGCTCTTTCCTAAATTGCTGGCAGAAGGGAGAGTCACTCTTAGATACCACAGTGCATAATGGAATGGGTGTGACCACAGCATTTAGTCTAATCTCTTACTCTTATTTGTGTTGTCCCAGCAAAACCTATACCACCTTTGTCCCTGACTCGGCCTGGCCAGTGGAAGCTCCCTGCTGCAACTGGGAAAAGTTACTTATTGAAAGACAGATCCTTTTGTAACGTGACCTTCAGCCAATGACTAAGGAATTTCAGTGTTTTGTAATCAACAGTTACTCATCACCTGCTAGTGTAAACTTGACTCTCCCTTTCCTTCTGCTGAATCATAATGAACATGTTAATTTCCTGGGGAGAGACTCAGGCTCTTAAGATGGTGAGAGTATGTTTCTAAGATTTTTTTTACCATCTAATTTTGAGAATGCTGAATTCCACCTTTTGCTGTACATGTATATTTAGAGTCAGTGAGATGGGCAGTAGGCATGCACAGACATGCACACACAAATACATGAAGAAAATAAATAATTTTAAATATGGGCATTTAAAATATTTTTTGAGAGTGCTTTGGCAGGATACCTACCACCCACCTATGGCCTCTGCAGGAGTGCACAAAGGCACTTGCACATTTGTGTGTATAGACACGTGCGCACACACACAGAGGCTATATAAAAGAAAAGCATATCGCAGAGGCTACATAAAATAAAAGCATAAACTTATCTACAAAAACAAGTATCAGTACTCTCAAAAGGGACTCTAAAATCTAAATTCGGGGAATTAAATATTTCAAGCCCTAAAAGCAGATAGATTCCCATCAAAATTTCTATATCCGAGAAAGCCATCCTTTAAATTTGTTAGAATAAAAAGATTTTTGTTTTTCGAGACAGGGTTTCTCTGTGTAACAGCCCTGGTTGTCCAGGAACTCACTTTGTAGACCAGGCTGGCATCGAACTCACAAGAGATCTACCTGCTTCTGCTTCCCCAGGGCTGGGATTGAAGGTGTGCCCCTCTACCGCCTGACAGAAAAAGATATTTTAAGAAAAGAGCATAAAATAAAATAAACAAAACAAGAAGGCAAAGAACCAACTAAGGCAGTTGCTGAGTACCAGAGGCACCCTGCAGAAACAGGACACTCTCCTGTTACCAGCCACAGCCCTACAGAAACGGTACATTCTGCTGTTCCCAGCCACAGCCCACACTGCTGGTGCCAGACCGCTTTTTCTTTTCTCTCTTCTCCAATCCTTGTTATCCGTGGACCCTAACACTACCCCAACTTTCCCTTCCAGGTACTTTTCCCACTTTTCCCCTAGCTGGCAGACACTAATCCCCGCCTTTACACAGTCTTCTTCCCTTCCACTCCTATTCTTAGTAACTCCTACCCCATGCACCACACTATCTAGTTTATCTTCCAGCAGTCCTTAAAGCTAAAGGGACCATTGCTTTTGACTGGGTACTACATGGTACAACTTGGCCTCCACAACAGTTGCTGTTATTCAGACAATTGCTGCTTTACTCTGGGAGTAATACAGGTATCAGACCAGCTTCCGGGTGCGGCAACTCTGCCAGCAGAGAAGACGACCACAACAGGATTCTTCTTGGAACGTACTTTATTGGAGCGCAGAAGACCGAAGACAAGATGGAGGCCAAAAGACCCCCCCCCCACAGCCCGACCGCGCGGGGGAATATATAGGCGCCTGGTCTGCCTATGATGTGTCATTGCTTGATTGGCTCGGCCCACACTGATGCAATTGCATGAGCAAGACGTGTGAGCAATTGATAGGTGGATTCAAACCACTCTTGGGCCGGTAGCGAGCGTGCGCAGAAGTTGTTTACTACTAGGGACACTAGCAAATGGCGGCAACGGGCTTAGTGCCAGACCCTGAGAACATGACAGCTGACAGTACCGTGGCGCGCTACATCTGGGGGCACATAAACTGAGTATCTAGATTCTACACCTCATTTCTGCCACAGTCTAGACTTAGACATTGAAAATTCTCAACCAAAAAAATGCATATAATAAAAAAGGCAAAACCATCAGAAATTTAAGCGACAACATAACCCTAGATGAGTAAATCCCAATAGAGTAATATAAGAAATATGAACAGTCAAAGCAGTGTAACACCCCCCATCCTGATTCCATATTAATCCCCCCAAAGAACAAATTAGGCAAAATCCAGGACAAAGAATTTAAGGAATGATTATAAGACTCCCGTTAAGCTGCCATGCTCAGAGTGTACCAGGTTTTGTTTGATTGTTTTTGTTTTTGAAGTGGAGGCAGAGGAGCCTTTCCTTGCTTTATGCTTTTAATGATGCCTATAGTGTTTCTATATGTGAGTGAAGGCCCTTGCCACCAAGCAGATGGCCTGAATTCAATCCCTACAACCCTCACGGCAAGGAGAGAGCAAACTCCTGCAAGGTGTTCCTTGACCTCCACATACATGCCGTGGCATTTGTATGCACAAATAATAAATTAATTAAAAGATATAATAAAAATGTAGTTATAAGAATGTTTACTGAACAGGAGAATATGCAATAAGATCCTAAATAAACTCAAAGACAATGCAAATAAATAGCTGAGTAAAATAATAAAGTCGAGAAAGTCGATACAGGATATGAAATAATGTCTCTTCAATAAAGAGACTGAAATGCTAAAAGATCAAACTGAAAATTTATATATGTAAGGTTTAATAAGTCTTTTTAAAACATTCAATAAAGTCTCATCAATAGAATAATAGATCAGATAGGCCAGGTGGTGGTGGCATACCCTATTAACCCCAGCACTTGGGAGGCAGAGGCAGGCAGATCTCTGTGAGTTGGAGGCCAGTTTGGTCTACAAAGAGAGTTCCCAAACAGCCAGAGCTACACAGAGAAACCGTGTCTCAAAAAACAAAACAAAACAAACAAACAAACAAACGGAAATAGAACAGATCAGGTAGAAGACAGAGTACCAGGAACGAAAGAGAACACAGATAAAATAGAATATCAGCTAAAGAGAATAAATATGTGGACACTCGGGTTTTGTAGTATACACCATTGGAAGACCAAAGATGGGCCAGTGAGATGTCTCAGCAGGTAAAGACCAAATTTACAAATTGTCCATATAAAAAAAGAACAAGCTAAAGGCATAAACAATATATTCAATAGAATCCATACGAGGAAAGTTCCCCAAACTCAGAGAAAGAGATGATCGTCTGGGCTCAAGAGACACAAAGAACACTAAATGGTCAAAACCAAGAAAGAACCCCATGTTACATTATAGTTAAAGCACTAAACATAGGGAACAAAGAAAACATTCAAGGTTGCATGAATAAAGTATTAAAGTCACATACAAAAGCAAACACATGAGAATTACAACAGATTTTCAACAGAAACCTTACGAGAAAGGATAGCACTGAATGACATATTCCAAGTGTTAAAAGACAGTAATCACCAACCCATATTACTATATGCAGCAAAACTGCCTGTCATAATCAATTACTAATAATTAATTGTTATTTAATGGGTTATTAACTAATATAATAAAGTAATTATGTAATGCTCTTTCTTCTATGGACTCATTTAGATCACGTGCGTTAATGTCTCTGAACTGTGCCATGCTCCACACCTTCCACTCAGTGACCACAAAGTGACCTCTCAACCTCTTGCTGCCTTGTCACTGCTGACCCGGTTACATTCACGTTTGTAAAGAAGGTGCTGGAAAAGGAAGTCATTTAGACAGAAATCGAGTGTGCAGTGATAGCCCTGTGACTCACAAGGACTGTGAACACAAGTGGTCCTAGCCAGGGTCCTGCTCACCTTGGTCCTGCAGCAAGGAATCCCCTCTCCCAGCTGTCAGTGTTTCTGAGCTCTCTCTGAACGGAGGAAATCAGAAAACACAGCGAGGAGAGAAAAGCACAACGCTTTTCTTACCGTCCATGTACACAGAGACCTCCGTAGGAGACGAGCTCCAAACCATGATGATCACAGATGTTTAAGACAAGGGACAACGCATTTATAAAAGAATGACAGGACACACAGGTCTCAGAGTTCAGATTCACTCTGGGCATGGTATAGGAGAGGCGGGGTGGGGGCAGTGGGGGGAGGCTAGCAGAGGTTCAGGGTTACTGCTGAGTTCCTCTGCTCTCACTACAACCTCACCAGCAGCCTCCTGTGATCAGAGCTGTTCCTGTCCTTCTCCCAAAGGATTGCCACACATCCCTGCCTATAGGGAAAAGGATCAAGGGGCCCTCTCTGAAGTCACAGGCCAATGACTCTGGGCCCGAAGTAGTTCGTGGAACATGGATGTTATTTTGAGATGGCACATGCTTGACTCTGCCAGGTGAACATGGGCCTCAGAAGACATTTGCCATTGAGATTCTGTTAGTGTTTGTAATTCTTTCACTGTCCTTCTCCCCTTGTTCCTCAGACGCAGCAGGAGTGATTATCTCCACCTCTATCCCATCTCCTAGCATTTTAAAAGACCAATCTTTGGTTTTCAAATGAGTTTGAGTCTAAAAGTAAGAACACTGATTCCACAGTCCCTCAAGACACCAGCCTGTGGCTCTGGTCATACCTCAAGTCTAGCCAACTTCTACTGCTGTCTGTGAGCAGAACTGCCTCCACACCAGGCGTAGGATTCCTCTGCACAGGAGTTAATGTGACATGCATGTATGCGTGCATCTCACACACACACACACACACACACACAGAGAGAGAGAGAGAGAGAGAGAGAGAGAGAGAGAGAGAGAGATTCTTTTCTCTGTTAGCATTTGCAACTGTTTTCGTACTAGCTGTTTTATCAAATCCACACTGGATTTTGGCCTTCCAGATGGACCGCTAACTTCTCTAGCTGTGAGATATTGTGACTTCCAATCTCCTGACCGTTGCCTTTACTGGAGGAGCCCTGCTTGCTCTGGTTTGAAACCTTCATTTGCTTTTGAAAGGTGGTAGCCTTTGTAGTGTTTTCAATCCAAGCTGGCTGGTTTTGCCTCTTCTTCCACTGTGGGTGACAGGTAAGTGACGATATGAGAAAGCATAGACTTTGACCTTAGCAGCCTGGAGACCCAGCTTTGCCTGCTAGCAGGTTATTAAGCAAGACGTTATCTTTCTGAAATGTTTACATTTCCCTGTAAAATGAAGATAGTAGCTCTCTTGACATCTTTTAGTAAGCGCCTGACCCTGAGTTCAAGTTTCCAAGCAGTATTCTGTTATCTCTTGATAAAGAAATCCTTGGGAGCCCAAGCAGACAGGGTTCCCAGTCTTTTTCCTATATTGAAATCCTTTATTTCTTATATTCCATAAAATGGGATGTGAGCAGCTTTTATGTTGTAAAAACAATGCTTTTTGTAGATAGCGTTTTGACCTGGTAGACGTGTGAGCCAGGAAGTTTCTGAGTTAAAAATCAGTTCACACATGTGGCCTCTCAGCAAACTGTCCCAGTTATGCTTCCCTTTTGCTGCTCCAGCTGCATTCTGTTTGATGGAGTTGGGCATAAAATCTTCCCTGCGTTACCCCAAACAAACAAGAAGCTCCTGTGTGGAATGCTTGGTCCCCAGTGTGATGTTATTTTAGGTAGTTCTGGGAACTTGTGTGGGGCATGTCTGGAGGAAGTAGGTCACTGAGTGGGTCCTTTTGGGTATCTTGTGACAGGCTGCTCTGGCCATAGGCCCCAGCTACACCACTTCTGAGTGTATCTGCATCCAATAGATTCTTTGTCAACACAGGATCAAGATAGTTGCACACACATATTTACAGCGGCAGGATTTCTACTATCTACAAATGGAAACAGTCTAATATCCATCAACAGAGAAGGTGATATAGAAAATAAGGTACACATACACAATGTAGTTTTATTTAGCCATAAAAAAATAATGAAACATGACATTTGCCGGAAAACAGATGGAACTGAAGATCATTATTTTAAAAGTAAAATAGTCAGACTGAGAAAAACAAATACCACATGTTTTCTTCAGTGTTTGGAATTTAGGATTAAAATTATATATGCATATTTATGTGTATTTTATATGATGAGATGTTAATGGAGAAATAAGGGAGGGAAGAGAAGGGGTTATAGGAAATGTAAGCATATGATTTTTGGAATATCCATCTACATGATGCATATTTATTGATTTGTGTATGTTGAACCTTCCCTGCATCTCTGGACCTCTGCATCCTTCCACCTCTGAAAGCCTGCCTTCAGTGACATACTTTATCCAGCAAGGCAATGCCTCCTAAACCTCCCACAAAGCACTATCAATTAGGAACCAAATGTCTGAGACTATGAGGGACATTTAATTCAAACCATCATAGGTAGGATGATAATTTTCATAATATTAATCCTTCCAATTCTTGAGCATGGGCTGTCTTTGGGGATCTCTCTCCTTTGTTGAGTAGTTGTTTGGAGGCTTCTTTGTTATTACCCCAACTTGCTAGGTTGTGGACCAGCTGAGTGGTGGCTGGTACTCAGTCTTGGGGCCACCCTGAACTGGTGTGTGAATGTGTTATCAAAAGTAGTCTCAACTTGACTAGGCTAGGCTAGAAAGCAAACCTTGGGTAGGCTTGCAAAAGTCTCTCTGTCAGTCTTCAGGAGTTTGTATAGGACACACTGGGAATTTCAGGTGGTCATGGAGTTTCAAGTGAGACGCCTTGTGGTGTCATTGCCAGGTAGGTGGCTGATGAGTGACTGGTGGGCAGACAGGAGAAATAGATCTGAGTGACCTACTGCTACTTCTGAGTCAGACTCCATGATGTTCCAATGCTGAAATAGTTAGCTGATGAGATGACTGAAGAATGGGAACGTGGACAGGAGAATTGCTGGCATAACTCTCCATGTTACAAGCAGAACTGGTCCTTCCTGAGTTTTGGTTGGTTTAAAAGAGTCGTGATACACTTAGTGTAGTGGCACATGCCTTTAATCCTAGCACTTAGGAGGCAGAGGCAGGAAGATTTCCGAGTTCAAGGCCAGCCTGGTTTACATAGTGAGTTCTAAGACAGCCAGGGCTACATGATGAGACCCTATCTCAACAAATAAACAAACAAGTGTGTGTGTGTGTGTGTGTGTGAGAGAGAGAGAGAGAGAGAGAGAGAGAGAGAGAGAGCCATGATACACTGGTTCTCAATTTCAACTAAATACCACAAGGTGACATCACTAAGGGATGCCTAGCAGAGCGAGGTACTGAGGAGAATTTTCTCTTCCTGTCATTGAATCTGACGTGTGAGAGCTGAGAAGTTATTGCATGACAGAAGGGATGTCCCTGATGGAAAAAGCCATGGAACTTACAGGGCCCTTGTATAGACATCACAGCTTTGACAAGTCAGTTATCTCTAGAGCTACTACCAGGGTACTTGCTGGATGTGAACCTCTTTCTAAGACATTTTGTTTTCCATTACCTGCAATTGAAAGCATTTTAACTATCACAGACAGGTGAGCACAGTCAGTAACTGTCCTTCAGCAGCTTCTGCAAGGGTGACAGGACCAAGGCGGAACACTGAGGGAAACCGACAGATGGGCGGGGAAGAAGAAATGAGTCAGAAAAACCGAAGTGAGAACAAAGGCGCTGCAACGAGCCCCCAACTTCTGCTCAGCCAGCAACTCGCAGGTTCTTCCAGAGAAACGGTGCTGTGTTCAACGTGTCTGTGGGGGCAGTTGGGGATGATGGCAGGTTCACAATTTAGACTGTGGGAAGTTCCATGGACGACTTGGAAGAGTCATAGCTGCTGCATCTGTCTTTTGGTGACATTCGGTGACACTTAGCCTTTGATAAAGAATGAAAGTCACACATGCGTAAAGCTTCTCTAACTTGTTAAATGTGCTATAAACAGGGAAGTTTCCAAGACCACCTTCCAGTGACATCTGGTGTGTGATCTCTGAGGCAGTGTTTTCCAAACCTGGCTCAACCTGGCCCTTTATGGCCCTACACTTAGCTTGGTACTTTGACCTCTTGCTTCATAGCACCAACCATCCTCTATCTGGGCTTATTGAACTCAAATGATCCCAAGTCCAAATGACATGAGATTTTGAGTTTACATTCCTCTTATCTTGAACCCAGTGTTTGCTTTGGATTGCCTTTTGACTAATAAATATCTATCAAGACTCAAGTGCTTCTTTGGTGAAATCCTGCCTGGCTGGTCTCTTCCAGAACTTTAAGCACTGCCTTGACTCCATGATCTGCTCACCTCCCCCTTATGGGCCCAGGACTGAGATTCTAGCAGTCTGTGGACATATGTAACTCCTCCTGTCCATGCAAATTATACACACAATGTACACTAATCCCAGCTGCCCTGAGGGAGCTGTGTCCCATGCAGGTCTCTAGAATAATAAAGCGACTTTTCTGCTTCTTGCTCTGTTCTTTCACCCCTCCTCCCTGACTTTGTTAATATAGTAATGTCTACTTGCTTCATGGCTCTTTGCCGAATATTAATTTGTTATAACAAAATAGTGATATTATATTAAAGCGCCAGTATATTTTTAAAGGAAATTAATTTTCCATTCCTTCCCAACTCTAACACATGCTGTTTCATGTTCCTTTCTGTATTTGTGTGCATAGATGTCCTTATATTCTTATGACCATTATACTAATTGAATATACTGGTTCTTAGTTAAAAGAATTTTAATTAAAAGAGTTTATTAAAAATATTACATTACACACCGGGCGGTGGTGGCGCACACCTTTAATCCCAGCACTCGGGAGACAGAGGCAGGCGGATCTCTGGGAGTTCGAGGCCAGCCTGGTCTACAAGAGCTAGTTCCAGGATGGGCACCAAAGCTACAGAGAAACTCTGTCTCAAAAAACCAAAAAAAAAAAAAAATTACATTACGTTTTTTCCTTAAATTTCAGTAACAGCATAGAATTAATGCACAGAACTGATGAAAAAGACAAGCTGGACACAGGCGTACACAAGCACACAGTAGCTAATATCTACACTCACACCTAGTATCTAATTCTACAACCCTAAGAATTCACTGCTACTCATGAAAATGCATGTTAGTATATCTTTCTACCCAGTGCCTGAGATCTTATTAAAGGCTAGTGTGTAGGAAACATGGTGGCAGGGACAGGGATGTCACGATTAGCACTCTGCTTCTGGTTCTCTCTTGCTTTATGACGTAAGTGTTACCATCTTCCCATTCTACAGATGGGAAATGGATACCAGTAGACAGCACAGACTCAAACACGAGCAGTCTAAATGCAAAGGTTTAGCTTGTAAACACTACACCCATATAGAGCTGTTTCCTGTCCCAGGGAAAGATTCCCAGCAGGCAGTGACATGTTCGGGGGAATAAGAGGGAGCCCGAAGGGGAAAGGTTGCAGGAGAGAGACCCAACACTCTACACTGTTTTCACACCTCTGCAGGGAGGGCTGGTGGGGGCAGAGGTTCTGATGGAGATCTGTCTGTCTGGAAGGAAGAGTGGCTAAAGTCAGGAGGGCTAATAAAGAGGTCCAGACCATTTAGGCTTCTTCACAAACTACTCAAGAGCTGGGATTCACCCTGGAGGCAATAATGGCTCCCTGAAAGATTTTTATGGCATAAAGTTACAGAGCCTCTAAGACAGGGTTCTGTATGTAGGACCCGGGAAAAACCTGTAATCCAGGTTTTGAAGTGAGGGTTCCTGGTAAAGCAGCTGACCAGAGGGCCTGAGGAGAAAGTAGGAAGATGCGTGAGGAGACTGGAGTGCTTGGGTCATATCAAGTTTCCAGCCTAGGATCAGCAGACATCAAAAGCATGGATCATGTGTCTCTGAGACTGGAAACTTGATCTTGGACTAAGATGTGGCTCACTAAGGAGGTGCCAGGTAGACACACCCAGGAAGCAGACAGACAGGCTCCAAGTGTTGGTGTGGTGTTTCTTGGAACCTGTTCAGTTGCTGAAGTCACCAGCTCTTGTGGTCTGAGGGAGTTGGATGCTCAACTGTGGCGCTTTTTTTCTTTTTTCTCACCCAAACAGGGTTTCTCTGGGCAGCCCTTGCTGTCCTGGATCTTGCTCTGTAGACCATGCTAGCCTTGAACTCAAAGATCAGCCTGATTCTGATTCCTAGGTGCTGGGATTAAAGGCACTTCTCCACCACTGCCTGGCTAACTGTAGGCACTCCTGCTCTCTCTCCTCAAAGAGAAGTGGGTGGGGCTCTTGTCACCAGAACAATGTGGTTTGTTGACCCTGGGTTTGGCTCCAGTGAACAGAAGTTGATACCCACCTGCCTCTGCCCAGGCACCACAGGAAGCCAAAGAGGGCCTATTTCTGTGTTCTTTTCCTTTCTCTCCCTCTGAGGGGGACACAGC